>NC_052154.1:629689-782106 GCF_902713615.1 Scyliorhinus canicula | reverse complement strand
GGGAGATCAACTCATCCAAAATAAATAAAAGTAGAAACTAATGAAAATGTGGATTCCAGAAATAAGAACAGAAAATGTTGGAAATACTCACAAGTCCTGATTGTGTCAGCGGAGAGAGAAACCGAGTTAACGGGGGATTTTCCAACCTCGCTTTCGGCGGGCGGGAATGGCAGAAGGGGATGGGGGGCAGAATCGAGGGGGGGGGGCAGAATCGAGGGGGGGGGGCAAGACGGCTTTCTGGCCGGCAGGATTTCCCCACTTGATTGTGTGTGTGTCCCGCTAATGACATAATGGAGTTCAGCCAAGCCTCCACTTTGACACAATCATTTTCTCCTGGTGGCCAGCTATGGTCCTAGTGATTCTGACAATGGAGACAGGCCAGGGAGCTCTCATGGTTCAGCTGCATTGATAATGAAGGGCACACATCAGCTGCTTTCTATCCTTGCTCCTCTCCCACTTCCACCCTCAGCATTGTTCTCCCATCTCACTAACATACATGTAGTGAATGTCCGTAATTCACACTGTATTGTATATACATGAGACCATGCATTTGTAAGTGCAGTTGCGTTGCCCGACCGCTAGGGGGAGTAGCGCTGGGAATGCTTAGGAGTTTGTACAGGGCTCCACTCTTGGCTTCGCCCATGACTCCTCCCCCTGGACTGCTGTATAAATACCAAAGCTCAGAGCCAGTCGTTCAGTTCATCGAGAGTTCAATGCGGAACAGGCTGGCTCTGTTGTAAGTAGATTAAAACCACTGTTCATATCTTAAAGCACGTGTCTAGTGAATTGATGGTTCCATCAATATACACATTGAGATCAGGTTCAACAGTTCAAGTGTCCAAACATATATCTGAAATTAGCTTCACAAGGCTCACTGAGGGTTTAGATGAGGGGATACATAGCAGAACCTACAGCCCAGCGCTGCGTCCCAAAATATCCATGATAGCCTTGTGGAAACAACGCAGACCACTGCAAAGTCACTAACAATAAATGCTGTCGCTGTGAGCGCCAAGGTAAAAATGTCGACAAGGGTCAGAGCTCAGGAGCATTGAGATGGGAAGGGGCACATTAATATTGAGGAGCTGTGCAGATTTTAACTCGGATAATCAACAACGATGAAGACAGACACGAGCTCAGAGTGTGAGCTGAGAGATTTAACACCCTCACAGCTGACGGAGAGTTGATGAAAATAAAAGAACGCTTACCCATCTCTATGCATCTGAACATAGAACATAGAACAAAGAAAAGTACAGCACAGGAACAGGCCCTTCGGCCCTCCAAGCCTGTGCCGATCATGCTGCCCGTCTAAACTAAAACCTTTTACACTTCCAGGGTCCATATCCCTCTATTCCCATCCTATTCATATATTTGTCAAGATGCCCCTTAAACGTCACTATCGTCCCCTCTCGCATCTCCTCTAAACTTTCCCCCTTGCACGTTAAACCTATGCCCCCTAGTAATTGACTCTTCCACCCTGGGAAAAAGCTTCTGACTATCCACTCTGTCCACACCCATCATAATTTTGTAGCCCTCTATGAGGTCGCCCCTCAACCTCCATCGTTCCAGTGAGAACAAACTGAGTTTATCCAACCTCCCCTCACACCAGTTACCTCCTTCCTCACCTCAGCCTGGGTAGCATCCCCTTCCTTTGTGAAGACGGGTGCAAAGTATTTATTTATTACCTCTGCTATTTCTCCTGCTTCCACCTGCAAGTCTATTTTATCTCTAATCAGCCTGGCTCTTTCTTTTGCCATCCATTTACTATTTACATCTTACAGAAGACCTTGGCATTACTGGTTTGTTAGCTGCCAGTCTCTTTTCATGCTCCCTCTTTGCTTTTATTGTTAGGTTTTTCACTTTCCTTCTGGCAATTTTATATTCAGCTTGATTCTCTGTTGTATTCTCGACCTGACACATGCCACACACACATATTACTTCCCTTTCGTCCTCAGCTCGATCACGTTTGTCATTCTGGCTATTCTAGATTTATTTGTCTTTGGTACCAATGGAGGCAGTTATGTCGGCTTACTGGAAAAGTTGGGTTCTCCTTAGAGAAAGTTAAGAGATATTTGATAGAAGTATTCAAAATTATGGAGGAAATTGACAGAGTAAATAAACAGAAATTTGCAGAAGGATCAGTCACCAGAAATCACAGATTTGACTGATTGGCAAACACATTTTTACACAGAGATCTCGAATGCACTGAAATAATAACTTTCAAAAGAGCATTGGGTAAATACTTGAAACACAAATATTCGCAGGATTATAGAGAAAGGGCAGGGAAATGGAATTAACTGGGTACTGAAGGATAAGCACAACATGATGGACCAAATGGCCTCCTCCTTCACTGTGAAATACTATAATTTCCTATAATGGCAACCATTCCTTTTTTAAAAATAACTTTAGAGTACCCAATTATTTTTTTACCCAATTAAGGGGCAATTTTAGCGTGGCCAGTCCACCTAACCTGCACATCTTTGGGTTGTGGGGGTGAAACCCATGCAGACACGGGGAGAATGTGCAAACTCCACACGGACAGAATGGCAACCATTCCTAAACTAAGGATCATGGAGAGATGGGATTGGGGAGTACAGAGAGAAACAAAGAGTATGAACACTTGAGATTAGAGAGTGTAGAGTTGGGATCAGGGAGTTTGAGTGTGCCGCTCGGGCAGCACGGTAGCACAGTGGTTAGCATTGTGGCTTCACAGCTCCAGGGTACCTGGTTCGATTCCCGGCTTAGGTCACTGTCTGTGGGGAGTCTGTACGTCCTCCCCGTGTGTGCGTGGGTTTCCTCCCACAGCCCAAAGATGTGCAGGTTGGGTGGATTGGCCATGATAAATTGCCCTTAGTGTTGGGTGGGGTTACTGGGTTATGGGGATAGAGTGGAGGTGTGGGCTTGGATATGGTGCTCTTTCCAAGAGCCGTGCAGACTCGAAGGGCCGAATGGTCTCCTTCTGCACTGCAAATTCTATGATTGGAGAGATGGTGTGATGCATGCTGAAATTTTTTATATATTATATTTTACATTTGTAACAGTAAAGTTATTAAAAGACTGGGTTAAGGTATATATTTGTTGGGATATTGTTATGATTTGTTGAAATTCTCTGGAGAGTAGATAATTTCTGAGGGGTTGTATTTAGTCCTAGCTAGCTGGTCATGTGACATCTTAGTGGGATCAGGTGATGTAATTAATGGCAGGAGCCAGGTTGTTTATACCATTGGATTTGAGTCTGAGAAGGGGAGGCAGTGGTGTAAGGGTCATTAGACTAATAATCCATGAGACACAGGGTTGCTCTGGAGACCTGAGTTTGAATCCACCATCAGGGCAGATGGTGAAATTTGAATTCAATAAAATATTTGGAATTTTAAAAAGTCTAATGATGACCATGAAACCATTGTTGATTGTTGTAAAAACTCATTCGGTTCACTAATGTCCTTAAGGGAAAGAAATCTGTCATCCTTACCCGGTCTGGCCTACACGTGACTCCAGACACACAGCAATGTGGCTGACTCTTAAATGCCCTCAGGGATGGGCAATAAATGCTGGGTCAGCCAGTGTTGCCCACATCCCATGAATGAATAAAGAAAAATCTCAAGACAGAAGGATTTTAAATTGAATAGCAGTTTTGTTAGATTGAATGAAATGTATTCGTTCTGCTCCTGAAAAGGATTCTCTTCAAACGTCTACACAACTAAGCAAGTAATCTATTTGTTAACTTTATTTATAAGTGGTGTTTGAAATGTATTGGGTTGCTCAATTGGAGTTAGTAGCAGGTACAGATAGTAAGTTCAATTTTTCACTTGTGTTTAAGAACTGTTTAACTGCTAATTGTAAAGCTATTTCTTTAATGTTAATGTGGTTAATTCTGTATTTAAGTATAAAAGATACACATTGGTCAGAGTTATCACTCCTGGGGTGTCGTATCCTTTCCTCACAGTTTTGCAAATTGTTTGGGTTTCTTGTCTGGTATCCGACCAAATGTTGGGGTCTGGCTGGGATCTTAACAACAGTGGGTCAGTGGGTGGGGTTTACCTCTGAACTAGTTGAGCTTGTTGGGCTTTTCCATTACCTGAAATCTCCCCATTGTTCTAATTGAGTCTGTGAGTGAGTTCTGAATTCTTTCCTGAATGTTCACTTTATATTTGCAGAATATTTCTGTGTACAATCTGACTCTACAAGTGGCAGATCTGTCAGGTGAAGGACTCTCTACTACTGCCACCGCAGTCATCTTCATCGATGACATCAATGACAACGCCCCAGAGTTTATCGCCACTGAGGTTCGTGATGTTGTTCTTTCTGTTAGTTATATATTGATTTTTTAGGAAGTTATCATAGAATTTACAGTGCAGAAGGAGGCCCTTCGACCCATCGAGTCTGCACCGGCTCTTGGAAAGAGCAGCCTACCCAAGGTCAACACCTCCACCCTATCCCCATAACCCAGTAACCCCACCCAACACTAAGGGCAATTTTGGACACTAAGGGCAATTTATCTTGGCCAATCCACCCAACCTGCACATCTTTGGACTGTGGGAGGAAACCGGAGCACCCGGAGGAAACCCACGCACACACGGGGAGGACTTGCAGACTCCACACAGACAGTGACCCAAACCGGGAATCGAACCTGGGACCCTGGAGCTGTGAAGCAATTGTGCTAACCACAATGCTACCGTGCTGCCCTAAGTTAGGTGAAGGGTTGAACTCAGAATATCAGCCAGGTGAATGGCCAAGACTTACTACAAGACGTTGGAGCAGGAGTAGGCCACTCGGCCCAATCGGGTCTGCCCCGCCATTCAATGAGATCATGGCTGATCTGATATGGTCCTTAACTCCACTTTCCCGCCTTACCCCACAATCCCCTCACTGATTAAAAATCAGTCTGACTCAGTCTTGAACATACTTAACGACCCAGCCCCTACAGCTCTCTGCGGTAACGGCCCGGCCCCTACAGCTCTCTGTGGTAACGACCCGGCCTCCACACTCTCTGCGGTAACGGCCCGGCCCCTACAGCTCTCTGCGGTAACGGCCCGGCCCCTACAGCTCTCTGCGGTAACGGCCCGGCCCCTACAGCTCTCTGCGGTAACGGCCCGGCCCCTACAGCTCTCTGCGGTAACGGCCCAGCCCCTACAGCTCTCTGCGGTAACGGCCCGGCCCCTACAGCTCTCTGGGGTAACGGCCCAGCCCCTACAGCTCTCTGCGGTAACGGCCCGGCCCCTACAGCTCTCTGCGGTAACGGCTCAGCCTCTACAGCTCTCTGCGGTAACGGCCCGGCCTCTACAGCTCTCTGCGGTAACGGCCCGGCCCCTACAGCGCTCTGCGGTAACGGCCCGGCCCCTACAGCGCTCTGCGGTAACGGCCCGGCCCCTACAGCTCTCTGCGGTAACGGCCCAGCCCCTACAGCTCTCTGCGGTAACGGCCCGGCCCCTACAGCTCTCTGCGGTAACGGCTCGGCCTCTACAGCTCTCTGCGGTAACGGCCCGGCCTCTACAGCTCTCTGCGGTAACGGCCCGGCCCCTACAGCTCTCTGCGGTAACGGCCCGGCCCCTACAGCTCTCTGCGGTAACGGCCCGGCCCCTACAGCTCTCTGCGGTAACGGCCCGGCCCCTACAGCTCTCTGCGGTAACGGCCCGGCCCCTACAGCTCTCTGCGGTAACGGCCCGGCCCCTACAGCCCTCTGCGGTAACGGCCCGGCCCCTACAGCTCTCTGCGGTAACGGCCCGGCCCCTACAGCTCTCTGCGGTAACGGCCCGGTCTCTACAGCTCTCTGCGGTAACGGCCCGGCCCCTACAGCTCTCTGCGGTAACGGCTCAGCCTCTACAGCTCTCTGCGGTAATGGCCCGGCCCCTACAGCTCTCTGCGGTAACGGCCCGGCCCCTACAGCTCTCTGCGGTAACGACCCGGCCCCTACAGCTCTCTGCGGTAACGGCCCGGCCCCTACAGCTCTCTGCGGTAACGGCCCGGCCCCTACAGCTCTCTGCGGTAACGGCTCAGCCTCTACAGCTCTCTGCGGTAACGGCCCGGCCTCTACAGCTCTCTGCGGTAACAGCCCGGCCTCTACAGCTCTCTGCGGTAACGGCCCGGCCCCTACAGCTCTCTGCGGTAAAGAATCCCACAGATTCACGACCCTCTGAGAGAAGAAATTCTTTCTCACCTCTGTCTTACTTCAGGGTATCACCAAGGTGAAGGGTCAAGGTTCAAGACATCATCAAAATGAAGGGACTTGATTTATAGTACAGGATATCAGCAGAGGTGGAACTGAAAAGGAAAACCTGGATAAAGAGTGTCTGCAGTGAGGTGCTTCTTGTTGTAATTGCCACAATGTCCATAACCCGAACATCCTCTTCTGACCCTGCCAATCATCGCAGGGTTGGCTGAGAGTCTCAGAGGAGGGACCCAGGGCAGTGGGTTTGTTGGAAAACCCAGGAGAAACCTTCACTTCCATGGGTTCCTTCACACTGGCTGCTGTCAGAGGTCAATCCCTTCATCCAGGGGTAGACCCCATGTTGGGTCCCACATGCTTCCCTTCTCTGATCATACGGCAGGATTGTTCAGAGTTCCCAGCTCTGCCCCTTCATTTTGATGGAAATGTTGACACAAGGTGAGGGCTAGTTTGGTGAAACTGAATCTTGGCCTAGTTCCTGGATAATATGCTTTAACCCATCAAGTGCAGGGACACCCTGGGGCCAAGGTATTTAATAGACTGCTCAGACACGTCACTCCTATTGAGCAGGAAAATATAACATTTTAAAATAAGTGTTAGTTACATAGAACATAGAACATAGAACAGTACAGCACAGAACAGGCCCTTCGGCCCTCGATGTTGTGCCGAACAATGATCACCCCACTTAAACCCACGTAACCCGTATACCCGTAACCCAACAATCCCCCCATTAACCTTACACTACGGGCAATTTAGCATGGCCAATCCACCTAACCCGCACATCTTTGGACTGTGGGAGGAAACCGGAGTACCCGGAGGAAACCCACGCGCACACGGGGAGGACGTGCAGACTCCACACAGACAGTGACCCAGCCGGGAATCGAACCTGGGACCCTGGAGCTGTGAAGCATTGATGCTAACCGCCATGCTACCGTGAGGCCCCTGTGAATAAATGCAATTCCTAATAACCTGTGAACTTGGTCATTGCAGTTTGTTGCTGAAGTGCCAGAGGACATGGTGAGATCGGAGATTGGCAAAATCAGTGTGGAGGACAAGGATCAGCCTGGAACATCAAACTGGTTTGTGGACTACAGCATTGTTGGTGGTGATGACCAGGGACTCTTCAGCATCAGGACTGAGCCGGAGACAAACAGAGGCATCCTATTTGTTGAAAAAGTAAAGGAAGCAACCAATCAATGAGCAGTTTAGCAATTAGATTTATGTTTAGAAAACTGAATTGACACCTCGGAGGGATCTGGACAGAAAGCTTGCGTCCAAATCCAATTCAAAGGGGTGAGAGAGGTCTAGGCACCTCTCACTTAGAATCATAAAATCCCTACAGTGCAGAAGGAGGCCATTCGGCCCATTGAATCTGCACCGACCCTCTGAAAGAGCACCCTACCTGGAGTCAGGCCACACCCTATCCCCATAACGCAGTAACTCCACCCAACCTTTTAGACACTAAGGGGTAATTTATCACGGCCAATCCACCTAACCTGCACATCTTTGGACTGTGGGAGGAAACCGGAGCACCCGGAGGAAACCCACGCAGATACGGGGAGAACGTGTAGACTCCACACAGACCGTCACTCGAGGCCGGAATTGAACCCGGGACCCTGGAGCTGTGCGGCAGCAGTGCTAAACACTGTGCCACCATGCCGCCTATCAGACCTGTGACTGGCGTGACTTATTGGGCAGCAGAAATACCCCCCCCCCTGGAAAGGCCAAAGGGCAGATTTGCTCCAAACTGGAAGTAATTCTTCAGCAAGAAGCCAGCCTCCAGCCTTTGTATCTTCCATCAGGTGACAATTCAGAAACAAAATGATGTGATGACCCTGTGGCCTAGGGTCAAGGGTCAGATTCTCTGACAGTCTGGCAAACATCCAAACTGATGAAGATGTGCTGAAATGTCTAACTCAGATTAACCAATCCATTCCCTCTCAGTTTCTATTTGATCTGCTGAGTGTTGCCAACATTTTCAGTCTTTATCACTAAATTATTCCTCATTGTTACTGAAGAGAACACAGAAACATCACTGCCCATCCCACAATGTCAGAGAGAATAACTCGCAAACAGAGCCGAGGCCTGAACTCTGGACTCAGAAATGGTGGCTGTGGGCGAACTATAGTCACCACATTGTACTCTTTGTAAACCTGAGTCATCAAAACCTCTGCTGCCCATGTCCTAACTGGCACCAAATTCTGTTCACCTATCATTTGGGGCAGCATGGTAGCACAAGTGGATAGCACTGTGGCATCACAACGCCAGGGTCCCAGGTTCGATTCCCGGCTTGGATCACTGTCTGTGCAGAGTCTGCATGTTCTCCCCGTGTCTGTGTGGGTTTACCCCGGGTGCTCCGGTTTCCTCCCACAGTCCAAAGACATGCAGGTTAGGTGGATTGGCCATGCTAAATTGCTCTTAGTGACCAAAAAAGGTTAGGAGGGGATAGGATGGAAGTGAGGGCTTAAGTGGGTCGGTGCAGACTCGATGGGCCGAATGGCCTTTGTTCCACAAATCTCTGTGACCACTGGCGGACATTGGCACCTGGTCCGCTAACATCTTGATTTTAAAATTCTCATCCTTGTTTTCAAATCTCTCCATGGCCTCACCCTTCCCATCAAGTTGGTCCAGCTGCACAGCATTCCGCCACAACAGCATTCCGACACCACAACATTCCGACACCACAACATTCCGACACCACAACATTGCGCCACAACAGCATTCCGACACCACTGCATTCCGACACCACAGCATTCCGACACCACAGCATTCCGACACCACAGCATTCCGACACAACATTCCGACACCACAACATTGCGCCACAACAGCATTCCGACACCACAGCATTCCGACACCACAGCATTCCGACACCACAACATTCCGACACCACAGCATTCCGACACCACAACATTCCGACACCACAGCATTCCGACACCACAGCATTCCGACACAACATTCCGACACCACAACATTCCGCCACAACAGCATTCCGACACCACAGCATTCCGACACCACAGCATTCCGCCACCACAACATTCCGACCCCACAACATTCCGACACCACAACATTCCGACACCACTGCATTCCGACACAACATTCCGACACCACAACATTCCGACACCACAACATTCCGACACCACAACATTCCGACACCACAACATTCCGACACCACAGCATTCCGACACCACTGCATTCCGACACCACAACATTCCGCCACCACAACATTCCAACCCCACAACATTCCGACACCACAACAGTCCGACACCACAACAGTCCGACACCACAGCATTCCGACACCACAACATTCCGACACCACAACATTCCGACACCACAGCATTCCGACACCACTCCGACACCACAACATTCCGACACCACAACATTCCGACACCACAGCATTCCGACACCACTCCGACACCACAACATTCCGACACCACAACATTCCGACACCACAGCATTCCGACACCACAGCATTCCGACACCACAACATTCCGACACCACAACATTCCAACACCACAGCATTCCGACACCACAACATTCCGACACCACAGCATTCCGACACCACAGCATTCCGACACCACAATATTCCGACACCACAGCATTCCGACACCACAGCATTCCGACACCACTCCGACACCACAATATTCCAACCCCACAACATTCCGCCACCACAACATTCCAACCCCACAACATTCCGACACCACAACACTCCGACACCACAACATTCCGACACCACAGCATTCCGACACCACAACATTCCGACACCACAACATTCCGACACCACAGCATTCCGACACCACTCCGACACCACAACATTCCGACACCACAACATTCCGACACCACAGCATTCCGACACCACTCCGACACCACAACATTCCGACACCACAGCATTCCGACACCACAGCATTCCGACACCACTCCGACACCACAACATTCCGACACCACAACATTCCGACACCACAACATTCCGACACCACAACATTCCGACACCACAGCATTCCGACACCACTCCGACACCACAACATTCCGACACCACAGCATTCCGACACCACAGCATTCCGACACCACAGCATTCCGACACCACAATATTCCGACACCACAGCATTCCGACACCACAGCATTCCGACACCACTCCGACACCACAATATTCCGACACCACAACATTCCAACACCACAGCATTCCGACACCACAACATTCCGACACCACAGCATTCCAACACCACAGCATTCCAACACCACAACATTCCGACACCACAACATTCCGACACCACTCCGACACCACAGCATTCCGACACCACAACATTCCGACACCACTCCGACACCACAGCATTCCGACACCATTCCGACACCACAACATTCCGACACCACTCCGACACCACAACATTCCGACACCACAACATTCCGACACCACTCCGACACCACAATATTCCGCCACCACAGCATTCCGACACCACAACATTCCGACACCACAACATTCCGACACCACAGCATTCCGACACCACAATATTCCGACACCACAGCATTCCGACACCACAGCATTCCGACACCACAACATTCCAACACCACAGCATTCCGACACCACAACATTCCGACACCACAGCATTCCAACACCACAGCATTCCAACACCACAACATTCCGACACCACAACATTCCGACACCACTCCGACACCACAGCATTCCGACACCACAACATTCCGACACCACTCCGACACCACAGCATTCCGACACCATTCCGACACCACAACATTCCGACACCACTCCGACACCACAACATTCCGACACCACAACATTCCGACACCACTCCGACACCACAATATTCCGCCACCACAGCATTCCGACACCACAACATTCCGACACCACAGCATTCCGACACCACAATATTCCGACACCACAGCATTCCGACACCACAGCATTCCGACACCACAACATTCCGACACCACATCATTCCGACACCACTGCATTCCGACACCACAACATTCCGACACCACTGCATTCTGCTTCAAACCTTTACTAAGCTTTTAAAATTCCGCCCCCTAATACTCCTTCTGTGACTCAGGATCATATTTTGTTTTATAGTGCTCCTGTGAAGCATCATGGGTGTTCTGCTGTGTTAAATACAAGTTGTTGTTTTAGAATTGGCCGCAGTGTCTTTAGACTCAGGTCAAGACAGGGATCAATGGAGAGGGGAAGAGAATCTGAGGCAAAGGGAAAATGTTTGTCAACACAAGAAGTTACCACAGGAATTTATTTTGCTGCCATGTGTTTCAGAATCTGGATTATGAGACGGCTGACAAACATATCCTGACTGTGGAAGTGAAGAACAAGGAAGCTGTCACTCCCGGAGCCCCTCAAACTCTCCGTTCTTCAGCTAAAGTCATTGTGACGGTCACTGACGTAAACGAAGCCCCCAGCTTTGTGGAAGACCCCCGCACACTGAATGTGCCAGAAGGGTTAACAGCAGGAAGCTTTCTAACAGTCTACACCGTCACTGACCCCGACACAAAGCAACAGCAGAATATCAGGTGAGGATCACTGTTAATTGCTGAATTCTCTGACTGTCCAGAACTTTCTCTTCCTCAGCCTGGGTGTATTTTCTCCCTGTGGTAGTTGGTATTAGGGGTATTACGGTACCCAGGTTGATGCTGTAAGACCACTGGTGCGGGAGGTACCTGAGACAGCAATATCATTGGTGAAGTCTGCCTGCTGGTTCCGCCCAGTAAGGCGGAGTATAACAGCCTGTGTCTCCCCAGCTGCTGCATTCTGTACCTGCACTGCTGGGGGAAACACCTAGTCCAATAAAGCCTTCAATTGTTATCCATTCTCGCTTCTGGAGTCATTGATCGAGCATCAATTTATTGGACTAGATTTTGAAGAATGGAGCTCCGAATCCAGCCGGAGTGTCTGCAACTTAGCCCCCACGCGGCAAACTCAGCAGCAACCTTCAAGCACTGGCTGGCGTGCTTCAACGGGTACCTCAGGACAGCCACAACTACACCCATAGAGGTGTATAGTGCCCTGTTGAAAGGACACTATATTCGACCAGTAAACCAGGTCTACGCCCGACATCTGCTAGCGACGAGGCGACAAATCCCTGGGGAATCGCTGGATGAATTCTACCATGCGCTCCTGGTATTAGGTAGTAACTGTGGCTGCCTGCAAGTTTCAGCCAGCGACCACACACGATAATCTCCAACTTTTACTACAACTCGCCTCGGTGACCCTGGACCAGTCTCGGCCCCGAACGCTCTTGACCGCGACAACGACCGTGCTCATCAATGGGCGCGAAACATCCTGCCTGATGGACTCCGGGAGCACAGAGAGCTTCATACACCCCAACACGATAAGGCGCTGTTCTCTTACCATCCACCCAGTTAACCAAAGAATCTCCCTGGCCTCCGGCTGTCACTCTGTAGAGATCAAAGGGTTCTGCATAGCGAACCTCAAGGTCCAGGGAAGGGAATTAAAACATTTCCAGCTCTACGTCCTCCCTCACGTCTGCGCTGCCACGCTCCTAGGGTTAGACATCCAATGTAACCTCCAGAGTTTAACTTTTAAATTCGGCGGCCCTATACCCCCCCCTCACTGTCTGCAGCCTCGTAACCCTCAAGGTCGATCCGCCTTCCCTTTTTGCGAACCTCACCCCGGATTGCAAATCCGTCGCCACCAGGAGCAGATGGTACAGCGCCCAGGACCGGACCTTCATTAGGTCGGAAGTCCAGCAGTTACTGAAGGAAGGTATTATCGAGGCTAGCAACAGCCCCTGGAGAGCTCAAGTAGTGGTTGTAAAGACTGGGGAGAAGCACAGCATGGTCATTGATTATAGTCAGACCATCAACAGGTATACGCAGCTCGACGCATACCCTCTCCCCCGCATATCTGACTTGGTCAATCAGATTGCACAATACAAGGTCTTTTCCACGGTGGATCTCAGGTCCCCCTGCCATCAGCTCCCCATCCGCCCTAGTGACCACAAATACACTGCTTTCGAAGCAGATGGGCGGCTCTACCACTTCCTAAGGATTCCCTTCGGTGTCACAAATGGAGTCTCGGTCTTCCAACGGGAGATGGACCGAATGGTTGACTTGTACGGTTTGCGGGCCATGTTTCCGTACCTCGATAACGTCACCATCTGCGGCCACGACCAGCAGGACCACGACACCAACCTCCGAAAATTCCTCCATGCCGCAAAAATCCTTAATCTAACCTATAACAAGGACAAATGCGTGTTCAGCACCGACCGTCTAGCCATCCTCGGCTACGTAGTGCATGATGGAGTCATAGGCCCAGATCCCGAATGCATGCGCCCCCTCATGGAGTTTCCCCTCCTCCACTGTTCCAAGGACCTGAAACGCTGCCTGGGATTTTTCTCATATTATGCCCAGTAGGTCCCCAATTATGCGGACAAGGCCCGCCCACTAATTCAATCCACGGTTTTTCCCCTGTCGGCAGAGGCCCGCCAGGCCTTTAGCCACAACAAAGCGGACATCGCAAAGGCCACGATGCATGCTATCGATGAATCCCTTCCCTTCCAAATCGAGAGCGACGCGTCCGACGTAGCTCTGGCGGCCACCCTCAACCTAGTGGGCAGACCCGTGGCCTTATTCTCACGCACCCTCCACGCTTCAGAAATCCGCCATTCCTCCGTTGAAAAGGAGGCCCAGGCCATAGTAGAAGCTGTGCGGCACTGGAGGCATTACCTGGCCAGCAGGAGGTTCACTCTCCTCACTGACCAACGGTCGGTTGCTTTCATGTTCGATAATGCACAGCGGGGCAAGATAAAGAACGATAAGATCTTACAGTGGAGGATTGAGCTCTCCACCTACAATTATGAGATCTTATATCATCCCGGGAAGCTAAATGAGCCTCCTGATGCTCTATCCTGCGCACATGTGCCAACGCACAAGTGGACCGACTCCGCACCCTCCACGAGGACCTCTGCCACCTGGGGGTCAATCGATTCTTCCATTTCATCAAGACCCGCAACCTGCCCTACTCCATCGAGGAGGTCAGGACCGCCACCAGGAACTGCCAAATCTGCGCGGAGCGCAAGCCGCACTTCTACAGGCCAGAGAAAGCGCACCTGATAAAGGCTTCCTGTCCCTTTGAACGCCTCAGTATGGACTTCAAAGGGCCCCTCCCCTCCACCGAGCGCAACACGTACTTCCTGAACGTGATTGACGAGTACCCCCGGTTCCCATTCACCATCCCCTACCCCGACATAACCGCAGCCACCGTCATAAAAGCCCTCCACAGCATCTTTACACTGTTTGGTTTCCCCGCCTACATCCATAGCGATAGGGGGTCCTCCTTTATGAGCGATGAACTGCGTCAATTCCTGCTCAGCAAGGGCATTGCCTCGAGCAGGACGACCAGTTACAACACCCGAGGAAACAGACAGGTAGAGAGGGAGAACGGAACGGTCTGGAAGACTGTCCTACTGGCCAGGAATCTCCCAGTCTCCCGCTGGCAGGAGGTCCTCCCCGATGCACTCCACTCCATCCGATCGCTGCTGTGTACCACGACAAACGAAACATCTCATGAACGTCTCGTCTTCCCTAGGAAGTCCTCCTCCGGGACCTCGCTCCCAACCTGGTTGGCAGCTCCTGGATCCATCCTGCTCTGCAAACACGTGCGGGTGCACAAATCGGACCCATTGGTCGAGAGGGTCCACCTCCTTCACGCAATCCCTCCATACGCCGACATGGCGTAACCCAACAGCCGACAGGATACCGTCTCCCTACGGGACCTGGCGCCCGCTGAATCTCCACTCACACCCCCCCCCCCCCCTCCCTCCTACCAGCGCACCCACAGCCGCCGTTTCCCCAGGTGAATCAGTCCTCCCACTGGTCCCATCTAGGGGAGATGAAGCTACCGAAGAAGCCAAAGCCACGCTCCCGGAGTCACGGATGCCCGAGCTGGCGCCTGCATCACCACCGAAACTGCGACGATCGCACAGGACGACCAGGGCCCCCGATCGACTAATGGCTTCATTTTAACACATGAATGTAAATACTGCAAATAGTTGCGACGTGTAACGAGGCAAAATACTGTACTAATGTATACCAGGTACCACCATAACCTCAACCTCTACCACTGTATAACGCGAGACCACCACCCCCGCCAGACTTTTTTTAACAGGGGGTGAATGTGGTAGTTGGTATTAGGGGTATTACGGTACCCAGGTTGATGCTGTAAGACCATTGGTGTGGGAGGTACCTGAGACAGCAAGATCATTGGTGAAGCCTGCCTGCTGGTTCCGCCCAGTAAGGCGGAGTATAACAGCCTGTGTCTCCCCAGCAGCTACATTCTGTACCTGCGCTGCTGGGGGAAACATCTTGTCCAATAAAGCCTTCAATTGTCGTTCAATATCGCTTCTGGAGTCATTGATCGAGCATCACTCCCCTATCTACAGTTGGCATGGGCTAGTTTGGGCCGAAGGGACTGTCTCCGTGCTATAGATTTTATGATTCTTTGAGTTCCTCAGCATCTGGGTGCTTCCCCCCCACTGCCTGGGAGTGAATCCTATGTTTGCAGCAGCTTTATTTTTGCCATGTTCTAGGTGTTTTCCCCTTTTTCACTTACTTTATCCCATGTCTGGGTATTTTCCCCGAGGTCTGGGATTTATTTATTCCTGAATCATGTTTTTTACACTTATCTCCATGTCTTCCTCCACTTTGTTTATGCCTTTCTGTGATGTGGGTGTGAAAGGGGAGCCAGCATTTATTCCCCATCCCTAATTGCTCTTTCAGAAGGTGGTGGTGAGCTTCCTGCTTGAACCGCTTCAGTTCATGTGGTGTAGGTACTCCCACTGTGAAGTCGCCATAGTCCCAGGTGACCACAGCTGACTGGTGGTGATTTAAACTGAGGGCCATCTCAGGCGAGGGTCGAGGAATTGAACCCGTGCGGCTGGCCTCGCTCCACTTCACGAACCAGCTGTCCAGCCAACTGAGCTAAACCAGCCCCCAAAACGGTACACCCACTGTGCTGTTAGGGAGGTAGGAAAAACCACTGTGCTGTTAGGGAGGTAGGTACACCCACTGTGCTGTTAGGGAGGTAGGTACACCCACTGTGCTGTTAGGGAGGTAGGTACACCCACTGTGCTGTTAGGGAGGTAGGTACACCCACTGTGCTGTTAGGGAGGTAGGTACACCCGCTGTGCTGTCAGGGAGGTACAGTAAGAAGTCTTACAGCACCAGGTTAAAGTCCAACAGGTTTGTTTCAAACACTAGCTTTCGGAGCACTGCTCCTTCATCATTCACCTGAGGAAGGAGCAGTGCTCCGAAAGCTAGTGTTTGAAACAAACCTGTTGGACTTTAACCTGGTGCTGTAAGACTTCTTACTGTGCTCACCCCAGTCCAACGCCGGCATATCCAGGTCAGGGAGGTAGGTACACCCGCTGTGCTGTTAGGGAGGGAGTTCCAGGATGTTGCCCCAGCGAAAGTGAAGGAACGGCCGATATATTTCCCAGTCAGGATGGTGAATGACTTGGAGAGGAACCTCCAGATAGTGGGGTACCAAGATATTTTCTGGATATTTTCCTGTATCCAGGTATCTTTTGTCTAGGTTCAGATCTATTTTCCCCTATTTTGGGGTATTTTTCCCGGATCACTAACTCTGCCCTTTCTTATGTTCCAGTTACGGGATTCAGTACGACCCAGCTGATTGGCTGATAGTAGATGTAAACACGGGGGAGATCATTCTTCAGCAGAATATCGAGCGCAGGTCCCCATTCCTGCTCAACCATCGATACACGGCTGTAATCACAGCCACAGACAGCGGTAAGTGCATACTTATAAAGCAACAAGTCACAAACAAACATGAATAAACAGAAATGAAATGAAAATCACTTATTGTCATAAGTAGGCTTCAAATGAAGTTACTGTGAAAAGCCCCTAGTCGCCACATTCTGGCGCCTGTTTGGGAGGCTGGTACGGGAATTGAACCCACGCTGCTGGCCTGCCTTGGTCTGCTTTGAAAGCCAGCTCTATAGCCCTGTGCTAAACCAGCCCCTGTAAAGAAGAGTAAGCTGGAGATAAACATTCTTGTAGTAAAGCAGAGCAATAGCGTGAGAGACAGAATAATAACTAGTGTCATAATTAGTAATAAAGCTGTTAAGAGAGTATTACAAATTATAGCACGGAGTGAGGCCATTCAACACGAAAGAACCATACCATTGATTAGTAGAAATACAGCAGCAAGAGAACAGGATAATAAAGATAGTCCAGGTTGTGTCAGTTCACCCCGGGTTCTCCTCTCTATTTCAGTCGATTAGTTTTACTGCATCAATGATGCAGCATAGGAGACCATTTGGCCCATTGTCTCTCTGAAGGCTCTTTGATGCTATCTACTTAACGCCACAGCCCTGCTTTATCCCAGATTCCTGAAAATCTTTCTTTTCAGGTAATGATCCAATCATCTCCTGAAAGCTTCGATTGAACTTGGCTCCACCGAATGCTCAGACAATACATTCCACATCTGAACCATTCACTGCGTGAAAACATTTTTCATCATGTTGCCCCAATCCTTCCAAAAATGGGAACAAGTTCTCCCTATCTACCCTGTCCATTTTGAAACCTTGATCAAATCTCCTCTCAACCTTCTCCTCTCCAAGGAAAACAGTTCCAAATTCTCCAATCTTTCAGTGAAACTGAAGTTCCTCATCCTCAGAAACAATCTTGTGAACCTTTTCTGTACTCTGCTCCTTCACATCCTTCCGAACGTCTGCTGCCCAGAACTGGAATCTGTCGGTGAGATCTACCAGCTGCGTTGATCCTGATGTGCTTCACTCTCCTCACGGAGTCTTCACAGTGATCCTGATCTGCTTCACTTTCTTCCCGCTCTGCTTCACAGTAATCCTGATCTGCTTCACTTTCTTCCCGCTCTGCTTCACAGTGATCCTGATCTGCTTCACACTCCTCCCAATCTGCTTCACAGTGATCCTGTTCTGCTTCACACTCCTCCCGGTCTCTTCACAGTGATCCTGTTCTGCTTCACACTCCTCCCGGTCTCTTCACAGTGGTCCTGATCTGCTTCACTCTCCTGCCAGTCTCTTCACAATAATCCTGATCTGCTTCACACTCCTCCCGGTCTGCTTCACAGTGATCCTGATCTGCTTCACTCTCCTCCCAGTCTCTTCACAATAATCCTGTTCTGCTTCACACTCCTCCCGGTCTCTTCACAGTGATCCTGATCTGCTTCACTTTCTTCCCGCTCTGCTTCACAGTGATCCTGATCTGCTTCACACTCCTCCCGGTCTGCTTCACAGTGATCCTGTTCTGCTTCACACTCCTCCTGGAGTAGATCCTGATCTGCTTCACTCTCATCCCAGTCTCGTCACAGTGATCCTGATCTGCTTCACACTCCTCCCGGTCTGCTTCACAGTAATCCTGATCTGCTTCACTTTCCTCCCGTAGGCTTCGCAGTAATCCTGATCTGCTTCACTCTCCTTCCAGTCTCTTCACAATAATCCTGTTCTGCTTCACACTCCTCCCGGTCTCTTCACAGTGATCCTGATCTGCTTCACTTTCTTCCCGCTCTGCTTCACAGTGATCCTGATCTGCTTCACACTCCTCCCGGTCTGCTTCACAGTGATCCTGATCTGCTTCACTTTCTTCCTGCTCTGCTTCACAGTGATCCTGTTCTGCTTCACACTCCTCCTGGAGTCTTCACAGTGATCCTGATCTGCTTCACTCTCCTCCCAGTCTCTTCACAGTGATCCTGTTCTGCTTCACACTCCTCCCGGTCTGCTTCACAGTGATCCTGATCTGCTTCACTCTCCTCCCAGTCTGCTTCACAGTGATCCTGTTCTGCTTCACACTCCTCCCGGTCTGCTTCACAGTGATCCTGATCTGCTTCACTCTCCTCCCGGTCACTTTCACAGTGGTCCTAATCTGCTTCACACTCCTCCCGGTCTGCTTCACAGTGATCCTGATCTGCTTCACTCTCCTCCCAGTCTCTTCACAGTGATCCCGATCTGCTTCACAGTGATCCTGATCTGCTTCACAGTGATCCCGATCTGCTTCACTCTCCTCCCGGTCTCTTCACAATAATCCTGATCTGCTTCACACTCCTCCCGGTCTGCTTCACAGTGATCCTGATCTGCTTCACTCTCCTCCCGGTCACTTTGACAGTGGTCCTGATCTGCTTTACTCTCCTCCCAGTCTGTTCACAGTGATCCTGATCTGCTTCACTCTCCTCCCGCTCTGCTTCACAGTGATCCTGATCTGCTTCACACTCCTCCCGGTCTGCTTCACAGTGATCCTGTTCTGCTTCACACTCCTCCTGGAGTAGATCCTGATCTGCTTCACTCTCATCCCAGTCTCTTCACAGTGATCCTGATCTGCTTCACACTCCTCCCGGTCTGCTTCACAGTAATCCTGATCTGCTTCACACTCCTCCCGGTCTGCTTCACAGTGATCCTGATCTGCTTCACTTTCCTCCCGTAGGCTTCGCAGTAATCCTGATCTGCTTCACTCTCCTCCCAGTCTCTTCACAATAATCCTGTTCTGCTTCACACTCCTCCCGGTCTCTTCACAGTGATCCTGATCTGCTTCACTTTCTTCCCGCTCTGCTTCACAGTGATCCTGATCTGCTTCACACTCCTCCCGGTCTGCTTCACAGTGATCCTGTTCTGCTTCACACTCCTCCTGAAGTCTTCACAGTGATCCTGATCTGCTTCACTCTCATCCCAGTCTCTTCACAGTGATCCTGATCTGCTTCACACTCCTCCCGGTCTGCTTCACAGTGATCCTGATCTGCTTCACTTTCCTCCCATAGGCTTCGCAGTGATCCTGATCTGCTTCACACTCCTCCCGGTCTGCTTCACAGTAATCCTGATCTGCTTCACTTTCCTCCCAGTCTCTTCACAATAATCCTGATCTGCTTCACACTCCTCCCGGTCTCTTCACAGTGATCCTGATCTGCTTCACTTTCCTCCCGGTCTCTTCACAGTAATCCTGATCTGCTTCACTTTCCTCCCAGTCTCTTCACAATAATCCTGATCTGCTTCACACTCCTCCCGGTCTGCTTCACAGTGATCCTGTTCTGCTTCACACTCCTCCTGGAGTCTTCACAGTAATCCTGATCTGCTTCACACTCCTCCCGGTCTCTTCACAGTGATCCTGATCTGCTTCACACTCCTCCCGGTCTCTTCACAGTAATCCTGATCTGCTTCACTTTCCTCCCAGTCTCTTCACAATAATCCTGATCTGCTTCACACTCCTCCCGGTCTGCTTCACAGTGATCCTGTTCTGCTTCACACTCCTCCTGGAGTCTTCACAGTAATCCTGATCTGCTTCACACTCCTCCCGGTCTCTTCACAGTGATCCTGATCTGCTTCACTTTCCTCCCGTAGGCTTCGCAGTGATCCTGATCTGCTTCACACTCCTCCCGGTCTCTTCACAGTGATCCTGATCTGCTTCACACTCCTCCCGGTCTGCTTCACATTGATCCTGTTCTGCTTCACACTCCTCCCGGTCTCTTCACAGTGATCCTGATCTGCTTCACACTCCTCCTGGAGTCTTCACAGTAATCCTGATCTGCTTCACACTCCTCCCGGTCTGCTTCACAGTGATCCTGATCTGCTTCACACTCCTCCTGGTCTGCTTCACAGTGATCCTGTTCTGCTTCACACTCCTCCCGGTCTCTTCACAGTGATCCTGTTCTGCTTCACACTCCTCCCGATCTGCTTCACAGTGATCCCGATCTGCTTCACACTCCTCCCGGTCTCTTCACTGAGACCCTTTTAAAAAAATTTGTCACTAAACATCAAACCAAACCACACCCGGGATGAAAGATAACCAGCATATAACGAGAAGACAGCATAACTCAATAAATATCCTACAACTGCACCCTGCCACCCCCTACCACACCCCCATACCCTTTCTGCCTCCACTTTTTCTTGTTAACCTTAATCCACCCCCTCCCCTCCCCTTGTTGACATAACTGTCCTTGAAGAAGTCAATGAATGGTTTCCATCTTTGGACGAACTCTTCCATCGACCTCCTTAAGGCGAATTTAATTTTCTCCAATCTGAGGAAATCCGCGTGGTCGCTCACCCACACCCCCTGGTTCCGGAGGCTCCGAGTTCCTCCACCCCAACAGGATCCGTCTCCGGGCTACCAGAGAGGCAACGGCCAGGACACCAGCCTCTCTCATTCTCTCTGGACTCCCGGGTCTTCCAACACTCCGAAAACCGCCAATTCACGACTCTGAACCACCTTCTCCCCCAGTACCTCAGACATCACATCAGCGAAGCCCCACCAAAATCCTTGCAACTTCGGGCAGGCCCAAAACTTGTTCGTGCCACCGCCCCCCCCCCCCCCCCCACACACACACACACACCTCTCCACCCCCTATAGGATCCTGCTCATTCTGGCCACCATCATATACGCCTGTGGACGACCTTAAATTGAATGAGACTCAGGCTGGCGCATGAAGAGGACCCATTCACCCTCCTCAGAGCTTCCTTCCATAGCCCAACCCCCAGTTCACCCCTAACTACTCCTATCGGGGCGCCCCCCCCCCCCCCCCCCAGTCCATCAATTCCATATATACCTCTGACACCCTGCCCTCTCCAACCCCTACAGCACCTTGTCCTACAGCTCCGGGGGTGGCAGATCAGGACAGGACAGCACCTGCTTTCTCACACGGTTCCTCACATGGAAATATCTGAACCCATTTCCCCTGGGCTTTCACACTCCTCCACCAGTTCTTCCAAACTCGGGAGTTGTCCTCCACAAACAAATCTCCAAACCTCTCAACCTCCCCCCCCCCCCCCCCCCCCCCCCAACCCTGAAACCCCCCCATCTAGTTGCCCAGAGCAAACCTGTGATTCTCACAGATAGGGATCCAAACCGAGGTCCGTCAAGCCTCAGGTGCTGCAGCCGCTGTCTCACACCCTCAGGGCCACCACCACCAGGAGTGCCTGGCTGGCGAGAATGGCAGAGGCGCCGTCAACAGCACTCCCAGACTAGTGCCCTTACACAAGGCTGCCTCCATCCGCTTCCAAACCGACTCCTCCCCCACTACCACTTCCTTACCATGGCTACATTTGCGGCCCAATAATAATTCATTGAAGTTGGCAGGGCCAACCCGCCCTCCCTTGCCCTCGCTTCCACAGCACCGTCTTTACCCGAGGGGCCTTCCCCGCCCACACAAATCCCAATATCAACGAGTTAACCTTCTTGAAAAAGGCCTTGGGATAAATATCGAGAGGTTCTGGAATGTAAACAAAAACCTCGGGAGCACAGCAAACTTTATGGACTGCACCCACCCCGGCAATGACAACGGAAGCACATCCCAACTTTTAAATTCGCCCCTCATTTGCTCCACCAACCAATCCAGATTCAACTTGTGTAACTGTTCCCACCCCCCGCGCCACCTATATACCCAGATACCTAAACCTCGTTCCCACCACCTTGAACAGCAACTTGACCAATCTCCTCTCCTGCCCCTCGCCTGGATCGGAAAGACTCTTGCTTTTTCTCTACTCATTGGTTTACCACATCTTCTCAAATTTGAACCCTTGCCCTAACTATTGAGTTTAAAACCCTCTCCACTTTCCAAGTTACGTGGCTCGCTAGAACACCTGTCCAGCATGGTTCAGGTATAGACCGTCCCAACGGTACAGATCCCACATTCCCCAATACTTGTGCCAGTGCCCCAGGAACCAGACCCCATTCTCCCACACCAGTCCTGCAGCCACACATTAACGTTCCTAATCTTGTTTGACCAGTGCCAATTTGCATGTGGCTCAGGTAATACCCTAGAGATTATTACCTTTGAGGTTCTGCTTGTTAATTTAGTGCCAAGGTTCTCTCACTGACTACGCAGAACCTATTTCCTTATTCTACCTATTCGGCTGTAGCTACATGGACCATAACAACCGGATCCTCCCCATCCCATTGCAAGTTCCTCTCCAGTCCTGAATCCTGGCACTAGGCAGGCTATCTCAACTCTCCCTCTGTGCTGCAAAGAATGGTGTCAATCCCCCTCACTCTACTATCCCCTACTACCATTGCATTCCTCCTTTATACTCCCCCCCCCCCCCCTACCCCCGACACTTTCGATACCACAATGGCATGGTCAGCTGATCCACCTGAGAGTCACCACTCACCCAGACAAGCTAAGAGAACCTCAAACCTGTCAGCATTAACAGAGGCTGACCCTCCTGCCTCTGACTCCCCTGGGCAGCCTCAGTTGCAGTTACACCCTCCAGTCCCTCAACATCTTCCTCATCAGAAGATCCTATCTCAGGTGACGTTTCAGCCTCCTGGTACAAAGCATCCAGGTAACTCTCACCCTCCCTGATGTGTCCTCCTTCCGCTCTCTCTCCCTGCCCCACTCTCCCTTTACCCTCCCGCACTGCATTCCCCCTCACTCCCTCCTATCTCCCTCTCTCCAGTCCCTCTACCTGATGGCTGGTAAACACACCAGGCCATCGCCATCTGGGCAATCTGGTTCCATACCCACTGACCCTCACTGATGTGGAATTGGGCTACGGAATCTCATCTTACCTGGCAGGGGTGAAACCATGATAGCTAGGGGCTGGTTTAGCTCACTCGGCTAAATCACTGGCTTTTAAAGCAGACCAAGCAGGCCAGCAGCACGGTTTGATTCCCGTAACAGCCTCCCCGGACAGGCGCCGAAATGTGGCGACTAGGGGCTTTTCACAGTAACTTCATTGAAGCCTACTCGTGACAATAAAGCGATTTTCATTTTCATCTCAGTGGGCAATGGGCTGCCTGTGCCAGTATAATGTGCAACGATATAACATCTGTGCTGAGCAACACTGGGCTTAGGGTCATTGTAATTCTTTAACTTGCAATGTTTGTGATGACAGGAGAGCCGCCACAAACGGCAACAGGGACCCTGGAGATTCATGTGACTGAGGTCAATGATTTCCCCCCAGTCCTCTACCCACAAATTGGTTTTGTCTGTCGTCAGTGGGACAAGGATAATGGAGTCCTGCTCTCGGCGGTGGATGGTGACCTGGAGCCTCATGCGGAACCTTTTCATTTTGAGATTGTTCATAAAGATTCCGAGTATTCCCAGAACTGGACAATTAGCAACTTAAATGGTGAGTGTGCGTGTGTGTGTGTGTGAGTCTGTGTGTGTGAGTGTGTGAGTGTGTGTCTGTGTGTGTGTGTGTCTGTGTGTGTCTGAGTGTGTGGGTGTCTGTGTGTGTGTGAGTCTGTGTGTGTGTGAGTCTGTGTGTGTGTGAGTCTGTGTGTGTGTGAGTCTGTGTGTGTGTGAGTCTGTGTGTGTGTGAGTCTGTGTGTCTGAGTGTGTGGGTGTCTGAGTGTGTGTGAGTCTGTGTGTGTGTGAGTCTGTGTGTGTGTGAGTCTGTGTGTGTGAGTCTGTGTGTGTGTGAGTCTGTGTGTGTGAGTCTGTGTGTGTGTGAGTCTGTGTGTGTGTGAGTCTGTGTGTGTGTGAGTCTGTGTGTGTGTGAGTCTGTGTGTGTGTGAGTCTGTGTGTGTGTGAGTCTGTGTGTGTGTGAGTCTGTGTGTGTGTGAGTGTGTGTGTGTGTGAGTCTGTGTGTGTGAGTCTGTGTGTGTGTGAGTGTGTGTGTCTGTGTGTGTCTGTGTGTCTGTGTGAGTTGGGGGGGATGCAGGAGAGAGGGTGAAGGAGAGGGGCGCACAGTATGGGGGGTCTGCAGTGCGAGGGGGTCAGTGTGAGGGGGTGAGTATGGGGGGGTCAGGGGCTCTGTGAGGGGGTCAGTGTGAGGGGGTCAGGGGTCAGTGTCAGGGTCTCAGTGTGAGGGGGGTCAGTGTGAGGTGGTCACTGTGAGCGGGGTTCAGTGTGAGGGGGTCAGTGTGAGGGGTCAAGGGTCAGTGTGAGGTGGTCACTGTGAGAAGGGTCATTGTGATGGGGTCAGGGGTCAGTGTGAGGGTGTCAGAGGTCAGTGTGAGGGGTCACTGTGAGGCGTGGTCAGTGTGAGGGGGTCAGGGGTCAGTGTGAGGGGGTCAGTGTGAGGAGGTCAGTGTGAGGTGGGTCAGTGTGAGGGGTCAGTGTGAGGGGTCACTGAGGCGTGGTCAGCGTGAGGGGGTCATGGGTCAGTGTGAGGTGGGTCACTGTGAGGGGTCAGTGTGAGGGGGTCACAGCGAGGGGGGGTCAGTGTGGGGTGTGTCAGTGTGATGGGGAGTCAGCGTGAGGGATTCAGTGTGAGGGGGGTCAGTGTGACGGGGTCACTGTGAAGGGAGGTCAGTGTGAGGGGGGTCAGTATGAGGAGGGTCAGTGTGAGGGGGTCAGGGGTCAGTGTGAGGGGGATCAGTGTGAGGGGGTCAGTGTCAGGGGTCAGTCTAAGGGGGTCAATGTGAGGGGGGGGTCAGTGTGAGGGGGTCAGTGTGACAGGGTCAGGGGTCAGTGTGAGGGGGTCAGGGGTCAGTGTGAGGGAGGTCAGTGTAAGGGGTTCAGTGTGAGGGGGTCAGGGGTCAGTCTAGGGGGGTCAGTGTGAGGGGGTCGGGGTCAGTGTGAGGGGTCAGTGTGAAGGGGGTCAGTGTGAGGAGTCAGGGGTCAGCCTAAGGGGGTCAGTGTGAGGGGGGTCAGTGTGAGTGGATCAGGGGTCAGTGTGAAGGGGGTCAGTGTGAGGGGTCAGTCTAAGGGGGTCAGTGTGAGGGGGGTTCAGTGTGAGGGAGGTCAGTGTGAGGGGGTCAGGGGTCAATGTGAGGGGGTCAGGGGTCAGTGTGAGGGGGATCAGTGTGAGGGGGGGTCAGTGTCAGGGGTCAGTCTAAGGGGGTCAGTGTGAGGGGGGGGTCAATGTGAGGGGGGGTCAGTGTGAGGGGGTCAGTGTGACGGGGTCAGGGGTCAGTGTGAGGGGGTCAGTGTGAGGGGGTCAGGGGTCAGTGTGAGGGGGGTCAGTGTAAGGGGGTCAGTGTGAGGGGGCGGTCAGTGTGAGGGGGTCAGGGGTCAGTGTGAGGGGGTCAGGGGTCAGTCTAGGGGGGTCAGTGTGAGGGGGTCGGTCAGTGTGAGGGTGTCAGGGGTGAGTGTGAGGGGGGTCAGTGTGAGGGGGTCAGGGGTCAGTGTGAAGGGGGTCAGTGTGGTGTGAAGGGGGTCAGTGTGAGGGGGTGAGTGTGAGGGGCGGTCAATGTAAGGGTGTCAGGGTCAGTGTGAGGGGGTCAGTGTGGGGGGTCAGGGGTCAGTGTGAGGAGGTCAGGGGTCAGTGTGAAGGGAAATCAGTGTGAGGGGGGTCAGTTTCAGGGGTCAGTCTGAGGGGGGTCAGTGTGAGGGGGGTCAATGTGAGGGGGTCAGGGGTCAGTGTGAGGGGGTCAGTGTGAGGGGGTCGGGGGGGTCAGTGTGAGGGGGTCGGGGGGGTCAGTGTGAGGGGGTCGGGGGTCAGTGTGAGGGGGGGTCAGTGTGAGGGGGGGTCAGCGTGAGGGATTCAGTGTGAGGGGGGTCAGTGTGACGGGGTCACTGTGAAGGGAGGTCAGTGTGAGGGGGGTCAGTATGAGGAGGGTCAGTGTGAGGGGGTCAGGGGTCAGTGTGAGGGGGATCAGTGTGAGGGGGTCAGTGTCAGGGGTCAGTCTAAGGGGGTCAATGTGAGGGGGGGTCAGTGTGAGGGGGTCAGTGTGACAGGGTCAGGGGTCAGTGTGAGGGGGTCAGGGGTCAGTGTGAGGGAGGTCAGTGTAAGGGGTTCAGTGTGAGGGGGTCAGGGGTCAGTCTAGGGGGGTCAGTGTGAGGGGGTCGGGGTCAGTGTGAGGGGTCAGTGTGAAGGGGGTCAGTGTGAGGAGTCAGGGGTCAGCCTAAGGGGGTCAGTGTGAGGGGGGTCAGTGTGAGTGGATCAGGGGTCAGTGTGAAGGGGGTCAGTGTGAGGGGTCAGTCTAAGGGGGTCAGTGTGAGGGGGGTTCAGTGTGAGGGAGGTCAGTGTGAGGGGGTCAGGGGTCAATGTGAGGGGGTCAGGGGTCAGTGTGAGGGGGATCAGTGTGAGGGGGGGTCAGTGTCAGGGGTCAGTCTAAGGGGGTCAGTGTGAGGGGGGGTCAATGTGAGGGGGGGTCAGTGTGAGGGGGTCAGTGTGAGGGGGTCAGTGTGAGGGGGTCAGGGGTCAGTGTGAGGGGGGTCAGTGTAAGGGGGTCAGTGTGAGGGGGCGGTCAGTGTGAGGGGGTCAGGGGTCAGTGTGAGGGGGTCAGGGGTCAGTCTAGGGGGGTCAGTGTGAGGGGGTCGGTCAGTGTGAGGGTGTCAGGGGTGAGTGTGAGGGGGGTCAGTGTGAGGGGGTCAGGGGTCAGTGTGAAGGGGGTCAGTGTGGTGTGAAGGGGGTCAGTGTGAGGGGGTGAGTGTGAGGGGCGGTCAATGTAAGGGTGTCAGGGTCAGTGTGAGGGGGTCAGTGTGGGGGGTCAGGGGTCAGTGTGAGGAGGTCAGGGGTCAGTGTGAAGGGAAATCAGTGTGAGGGGGGTCAGTTTCAGGGGTCAGTGTGAGGGGGGTCAGTGTGAGGGGGGTCAATGTGAGGGGGTCAGGGGTCAGTGTGAGGGGGTCAGTGTGAGGGGGTCGGGGGGGTCAGTGTGAGGGGGTCGGGGGTCAGTGTGAGGGGGGGTCAGTGTGAGGGGGTCAGTGTGACGGGGTTAGGGGTCACTGTGTGAGGGGGTCAGTGTGAGGGGGTCAGGGGTCAGTGTGAGGGGGTCAGTGTGAGGGGGCGGTCAGTGTGAGGGGGTCAGGGGTCAGTGTGAGGGGCTCAGAGGGCAGTCTAGGGGGTGTCAGTGTGAGGGGGTTGGGGTCAGTCAGTGTGAGGGTGTCAGGGTCAGTGTGAGGGGGTCAGTGTGAGGGGTCAGTGTGAAGGGGGTCAGTGTGAGGGGGTCAGTGTGAGGGGGTCAGAGGTCAGTGTGAGGGGGTCAGGATGAGGGGGTCAGTGTGAGGGGTCGGTCAGTGTGAGGATGTCAGGGGTCAGTCTAAAGGGTTCAGTGTGAGGGGGTCAGTGTGAGGTGGGGTCAGTGTGTGAGGGGGGGTCAGTGTGAGGGGTGCCAGTGTGAGGGGGGGTCAGTGTGGGGTGTCAGTGTGAGGGGGGGTCAGTGTGGGGGGGGTCAGTGTGGAGGGGGTCAGTGTGAGGGGGGGGTCGGTGTGAGGGGGTCAGTGTGAAGGGGGGTCAGTGTGAGGGGGGTCAGTGTGGGGGGGTCAGTGAGGGGGGGTCAGTGTGAGGGGGGTCAGTGTGAGGGGGGTGTCAGTGTGAGTGGGGTCAGTGTAGGGGGGTCAGTGTGGGGGGGGTCAGTGTGAGGGGTCAGTGTGGGGGGGGTCAGTGTGAGGGGGGGTCAGTGTGTGGGGGGGTCAGTCTAAGGGGTTCAGTGTGGGGGGTCAGTGTGGGGGGGTCAGTGTGGGGGGGGTCAGTGTGAGGGGTCAGTGTGAGGGGGGGGTCAGTGTGGGGGGGGTCAGTGTGAGGGGTCAGTGTGGGGGGGGTCAGTGTGAGGGGTCAGTGTGTGGGGGGGTCAGTCTAAGGGGGTCAGTGTGGGGGGGGTTCAGTGTGGGGGGGTCAGTGTGAGGGGTCAGTGTGAGGGGGGGGTCAGTGTGAGGGGTCAGTGTGGGGGGGGGTCAGTGTGAGGGGGGGTCAGTGTGTGGGGGGGTCAGTGTGTGGGGGGGTCAGTCTAAGGGGTTCAGTGTGAGGGGGGGGGTCAGTGTGAGGCAGTTTTAAGGTGAAATGAGTCGGGGATGTTCAGATCCCTGACTGCCACCCACTCCGTTATTTACTGGGAGGGAATGTTTGATGGAAGAGTTTTGACTTTTACTCTGTATCAAACCTAATAATTTCCCTTGATTACAAATGGCCAAAAATCTTAACTTAAAGCTTTCAATTATTATAAATTCTGTGTCTCTCTAATCCTGGGGCCTTGATCCATTAAACAGCGTAAGGTGTGAATTGCTCTCCACCTTCCCCTCATTCCCCAAATTTATATCAGCCTCTTTTCCAGTGTCTGAACCAATGGGTGATTCCTCCCCAAACGATGCCCAATTTTGCTCTGATGAGGTCACTATCAGCAACGACTGACCTCGAACCAAATCCTCAGCAACATCAATGGGCAGCACGGTAGCATGGTGGTTAGCATAAATGCTTCACAGCTCCAGGGTCCCAGGTTCGATTCCCGGCTAGGTCACTGTCTGTGTGGGGTCTGCACGTCCTCCCCGTGTGTGCGTGGGTTTCCTCCGGGTGCTCCGGTTTCCTCCCACAGTCCAAAGATGTGCGGGTTAGGTGGATTGGCCATGATAAATTGCCCTTAGTGTCCTTAAAAAGTAAGGTTAAGGGGGGGGGTTGTTGGGTTACGGGTATAGGGTGGATGCGTGGGTTTGAGTAGGGTGATCATTGCTCGGCACAACATCGAGGGCCGAAGGGCCTGTTCTGTGCTGTTCTATGTTCTACCTCGTCCTGATCTCCAAACCCATCCCTCACCCGCCCTGGGAGCTGCTCCTTGCCCTGATTCTGAAACCGTGTGTTCTCCGAGCTGATTCTGAATGTGGAACTGAGAATGATGGAGGGAATGTCACTGATGGAGTGTCCGATTCGGGAATATAGCTGTGGAGGGATTGAGATGACGGTGATTTTCAGCTTGTCTTCTCGCTCTGACAGACACCCACTCTCGGCTGAGGGTTCAGCAGGATGTCAGTGAGGGTACCTACAGCCTCCAGATTCGAGTGAGTGACTCAGGGGAGCCTCGTCTGTGGCAGGATCACATGCTGAATGTGACCGTCTGTTTCTGCAGTGTGAGAGGGGATTGCACACCGGGAGTAGCCGCCCTCCTGGGTACCCATGTGGGTCTGAGCTTTGGAGCTGCCATGGTGATTCTCGTCAGTGTCCTGCTCCTACTCTGTGAGTATCACATTTTATTTGCACTCCCAGTCATCTGATCCATTCCCCCAGCATCTCTTTCACATCTTGTCCAGGGTGTTACATCAGCCAGTCACAGGGTTTAATGTGATTCAGGCTGTGGTTATGAGCCCGGTTACTGTGCTCAGTGACCCAGAGCAGAACTCCCGACGACCCAGTGAATTCCAGTGGACCATCCTGTAGATTGTGTCGGGGGTTCTGTCTGGAGGTGGAGCTGTGGAGGTGATGGGGAACTGGGCTGGGATGGACTATTAATAATAATAATCGCTTATTGTCACAAGTAGACTTCAATGAAGTTACTGTGAAAAGCCCCTAGTCGCCACATTCCCTAGTCACCACATTCCATCGCCTGTTCGGGGAGGCCAGTACGGGAATTGAACCCGCGCTGCTGGCATTGTTCTGCATTGCAAGCCAGCTGTTTAGCCCAGTTTGCTAAACCAGCCCCTATAGGTTGAACAGGGCTGGTGCAAGAGGAGTTGATGAGAGGATTGAATTGGCTGCCATTGGTTGTGGAGAATTCTGGTTGACTGGGGACAGATTTCAGATCCACTTTCACCAGAAAGCTCTCAGTTTCTGCTCAATGTTAGCTCCTGGCTGAGAGCAGCTCCAACAAAACACAAGAAGCTCGACACCATCCAGGACAAAGCAGCCGCTTGATTGCTCCCCCTTCCACAAACATTCAATCCCTCCACCACCGACTCACAGTGACAGTGTGTGTCTACTTCTTAGCAGTCCCTTGGGATCAGGGATGACTCATCTCCACTCTGATCTGAAGGGTTGTGAAATAGATGATGAATCCAATGTACAACCTTCAGGCTGTTGGACAGTTGCTGTGTGACTGGTTGGGTAAATTTCTCTCTGACACCTCAATTTCACTCACCTCTGAGTGTTCCCCATGACATTTCTCAATGTGTTCATTGCCTTCCCAAATAAACCGTCTCTATATCGGTCAGTACAAGCCAGGGTCGTTCGGAAACCAGCAGGAATATTTCATCTTTTCAGGGATTTTTTGAGGACAGCTCAAACGTTTTTTCACTGTCCTCCTTTACACTGTCCTCTGCACAGAGGGTAGTGGGAGCCTGGAACTCACTGCTGGAGAAGGTGGTGGAAGCAGGGACGATAGTGACGTTTAAAGGGCATCTTGACAAATACATGAATAGGATGGGAATAGAGTGATCGGACCCCGGAAGTGTAGACGATTTTAGTTTAGATGGGCAGCATGGTTGGCGCAGGCTTGGAGGGCCGAAGGGCCTGTTCCTTTGTTCTTTGTTCCTGGTAGATTCCTGCTGCTACTGAATTCTGAATAAACAATTGCTTTGGGTGTCTGATGCCAGGCTACAAATGACATGTCCTGTCCATCAGAGTTGGTTTTGAGTGATGAGCATGTTGGCTTGCGAGAGGAGAGTGATGGTGAGACTGTCTTGTCACATTTGGAGAATCCTGCCAAGGCACCACTGATGGTACTTCTCCAGTGCAGGCTGAAACATGTCCCATCTACAAGATGCACTGCAGTAACTCACCAAGTTCCTTAGGCAGCACCTTCCAAACCCACGGCCACTACCATCTAGAAGGACAAGAGCAGCAGATACCTGGGAAGCCCACCACCTGGAGGCTCCCCTCCAAGTCACTCACCATCCTGACTGGGAAATATATCGGCCGTACCTTCACTGTCACTGGGTCAAAATCCTGGAACTGCCTAACAGCACAGTGGGTGTATCTACACCTCGGGGACTGTGGCGCTAACAATTATACATAAAGCCGAGAGACAGGTACAATAGAGGCTTTATTCCTGTACGATGTTGTCCCTCCATCCGCAACTGTAGACTGAGGGACTGAGCAGCTCTCGTACATATTTATACATAAGCTCCCTGTGGGCGGAGCTAGCCGGCAGGGGCTGACCGGAGGAACCTGTATTACAGGTACAGGCAGACATCCCCCTACTGCAGTACACATGACTCACCTAACTACAGTGGTTATCTCACCACATTCACCCCCTGTAAAAAATGAGTCCGGCGGGGGTGACATGTAACTGTAATATAAAAGAAAACTATTTACAAGAGGGTCCAACATAGAAAATCAAGAGTCCATCCGGTTAGCAGGTTACAGGTTGAGCCGAATCGGTGGTCGGACGTTCCGCTGTGATCGGCGTAGCTGTGGTGGTGACGTCGGCACAGGCGGTGATGGCCCCGATTGTGCAGGTGCTGGCGGTGTTGGTGCTGGCAGCTGGCGGGAGGACTCCGAGAGCAAGCCGAAATCTTCCATGTCCTCCAGGGTGGGCAGGGGGATGAGGGATGGACCTGATGGGACGAATAGGGGGGCGCTGGGGTTGGCGCAGGAAGGGGTGTGGGCATGGGATCGGCACCTGAGGGAGCCAGGTCCCGGAGCGAGACAGTGTCCTGGCGGCCGTCGGGGAACTCCACGTAGGCATACTGGGGGTTGGCGTGGAGAAGGCGTACCTTGTCCACCAGGGGTTCCGCCTTGTGGTGCCGGACATGCCTACGGAGAAGGACTGGGCCCGGAGTCGTGAGCCAGGTCGGGAGCGACACTCCGGATGTGGACTTCCTGGGGAAGGCAAAAACACGTTCATGGGGTGTACTGTTAGTTGCGGTGCACAGTAGCGACCGAATGGAATGGAGCGCATCAGGGAGGACCTGCTGCCAGCGAGCGGCTGGGAGGTTCCTGGACCGTAGAGCCAGCTGGACGGCCCTCCATACCGTCCCGTTCTCCCTCTCTACCTGCCCGTTTCCCCGGGGGTTGTAGCTGGTCGTCCTGCTGGAGGCGATACCCCTGCTGAGCAGGAACTGACGCAGCTCATCGCTCATGAACGAGGATCCCCGGTCACTGTGGATATAGTCGGGGAAACCGAACAGGGCAAAAATGGAATCCAGGGCTTTGATGACGGTGGCAGACGTCATATCCGGGCATGGGATGGCGAAGGGGAACCTAGAAAACTCGTCGACCACACTAAGGATGTAGGTGTTGCGGTCGATGGAGGGAAGGGGCCCTTTGAAATCCACGCTGAGGCGTTCAAAGGGGCGGGATGCTTTCACCAGGCGCGCGCGATCTGGCCGGTAGAAGTGCGGCTTGCACTCCGCACAGACCTGGCAGTCTCTGGTGACTGTCCGTACTTCCTCGACGGAGTAGGGCAGATTGCGGGCTTTGATCAGATGGTACAAGCGAGTGACCCCCGGGTGGCAAAGGCTGTTGTGCAAGGCACGGAGCTGGTTCACTTGTGCGCTGGCACATGTACCTCGGGAGAGGGCGTCTGGGGGCTCGTTGAGCTTGCCGGGGCGATACAAGATCTCGTAGTTAAAGGTGGAGAGCTCGATTCTCCACCGCAAGATTTTGTCGTTCTTGATCTTGCCCCGCTGCGTGTTGCTGAACATGAAGGCTACCGACCGTTGGTCAGTGAGGAGAGTGAATCTCCTGCCGGCCAGGTAATGCCTCCAGTGCCGCACTGCTTCAACGATTGCCTGGGCCTCCTTTTCGACAGAGGAATGCCGAATTTCAGAGGCGTGGAGGGTGCGTGAAAAGAATGCCACGGGTCTGCCGGCCTGATTTAGTGTGGCGGCAAGAGCGACATCTGAAGCGTCGCTCTCTACTTGGAATGGCAGAGTCTCGTCTACGGCGTGCATCCCCGCCTTGGCTATGTCAGATCGGATGCAGGCGAAGGCCTGTTGTGCCTCGGCCGAGAGGGGAAAATGTGTGGACTGGATAAGTGGCCGGGCCTTGTCTGCGTATTGCGGGACCCACTGGGCGTAATAAGAGAAAAACCCAAGGCAGCGTTTGAGGGCCTTGGGGCAGTGGGGGAGCGGAAGCTCCATGAGGGGGCGCATGCGGTCGGGATCGGGCCCCAGTAGTCCGTTTTGGACTACGTAGCCAAGGATGGCTAAGCGGTCTGTGCGGAACACGCATTTCTCCTTGTTGTACGTGAGATTCAGGAGAGACGCGGTGTGGAGGAATTTATGAAGGTTGGCATCATGGTCCTGCTGGCTATGGCCGCAGATGGTGACATTATCGAGGTACGGGAAGGTGGCCTGCAGCCCGTACCGGTCAACCATTCGATCCATTTCCCGCTGAAAGACCGAGACCCCATTCGTGACGCCGAAGGGAACCCTCAGAAATTGGTACAGACGACCGTCCGCCTCAAAGGCAGTGTAGGGACGGTCCGATTTACGGATGGGGAGCTGGTGGTAGGCGGATTTCAGGTCAATAGTAGAGAAGACCCGGTACTGTGCAATCTGATTGACCATCTCAGAAATGCGGGGGAGGGGGTACGCGTCGAGCTGCGTGTACCGGTTGATGGTCTGGCTGTAGTCCACGACCATCCTGTGCTTCTCCCCAGTCTTAACCACTACCACCTGGGCTCTCCAAGGGCTGTTGCTGGCCTCGATGATACCCTCCCGAAGCAGCCGCTGGACTTCGGACCTGATGAAGGCCTTGTCCTGGGTGCTGTACCGTCTGCTCCTGGTGGCGACGGGCTTGCAATCCTCAGTCAGATTGGCAAAGAGGGAGGGAGGCTCGACCTTGAGGGTCGCGAGGCCGCAAACGGTGAGGGGAGGTAGGGGTCCGCCGAATTTGAGGGTGAGGCTCTGGAGATTGCACTGGAAATCCAGGCCTAGTAAGAGGGAAGTGCAGAGGTCGGGGAGAATGTACAGGCGGAAACGGTCGAAATCCACGCCCTGTACAGTGAGTTTAACCAGGCAGAAACCCCGGATAGGGACAGAGTGGGAACCGGAGGCAAGGGAGATCTGCCGGTCAGCGGGATGGACCGCAAGGGAATAGCGCCTTACCGTGTCTGGGTGGACGAAGCTCTCGGTGCTCCCGGAGTCGATGAGGCAGGAGGTCACATGGCCGTTGACCAGCACCGATGTGGAAGAGGGTGCCAGGTTGCGAGGACGGGACTGGTCGAGCGTAACGGAGGCGAGCAGTGGTTGGTCGGCGATTGAGTCCGATGAGTCCGACGAGGAGCGGTAGCGACCCGTGTCCCGTGATGGCGGCCCCTGGAGTCTAGATGTCGGCATCCGCAGCACCTGTGGGTAAAATGGCGGCGTCCATGGAGCGCCCGTCATGGGGTCGGAACAAAATGGCGGCGCCCATGGAACGCACATGGCTGTGGTAGATGAAGATGGCGGCGCCCATGGGGCGCACGTGGCGGGGGCGGCAAAAGATGGCGGCGCCCACTGATCGCACGTGGGGTCGGGAGAAGCGGACGGCGGGGCCCATTGGGGGAGCGGCTGAGGCGAGGGGACCTGCGGCGCGATAGCGGCGACCGTCCGGGACTGACACACCGCTGCAAAGTGGCCTTTCTTGCCACAAGCTTTGCAGGTCGCTGTGCGGGCCGGGCAGCGTTGGCGAGGGTGCTTCTGCTGACCGCAGAAGTAACAGTGGGGACCCCCAGGGGGTGCGGTGCGGCGGGCAGCGCAGGCATGGTGCGCGGGGGCGGCTGCTGGGGGGGCCGTTTGCGGGTTCCACGCGGGGTAGGACGGATGGGCCTGGGGGGCCGTTTGTGGGGTCCACGAGGGGTAGGACGGGTGGGCCGAGTGGCTGGCGGAGTAGGTTTGCGCACTACGGGAGGCGGCCGTCATGGAGAGCGCCAGGGCCTTTACGGCCGCGAGGTCGGGAGCGACCCCTTCCAGCAGTCGTTGCCGGATGGGGTCCGATGCAATGCCTGTGACAAAGGCATCGCGCATGATTAGATTAGAGTGCTCCGTGGCTGTGAGGGCCCGGCAGTCGCAGTCTCGTACCAGAGGTATAAGGGCCCTCCAGAAGTCCTCAATCGACTCACCCGGCTGCTGGCTGCGAGTAGCAAGTTGATGCCTCGCAAACAGGGTGTTCGTCGATGGTGCATAATTCTCCTTGAGCAGTTCGATAGCAGCGGTGTAGTCGGTCGCATCTCGAATGAGCGGAAAGACGCTGGAGCTCAGTCTGGAGTACAGGAGTTGCTTTTTCTGACCCTCCGTCGGGGGAGGGTGTGCTGAAGAGATGTAGGCCTCGAAGACTGCCAGCCAGTGATCAAAGTCTTTTCTGGCGTGAGGCGAGTGTGGATCCAGCTGCAGACGGTCAGGCTTGACTCTGATGTCCATGGTGACTGGGAAATCGTACAGGAATAAATTGTGGCGCTAACAATTATACATAAAGCCGAGAGACAGGTACAATAGAGGCTTTATTCCTGTACGATGTTGTCCCTCCATCCGCAACTGTAGACTGAGGGACTGAGCAGCTCTCGTACATATTTATACATAAGCTCCCTGTGGGCGGAGCTAGCCGGCAGGGGCTGACCGGAGGAACCTGTATTACAGGTACAGGCAGACATCCCCCTACTGCAGTACACATGACTCACCTAACTACAGTGGTTATCTCACCACAGGGACTGAAGCGGGTTCAGTCAGGAAACTCACCACCATCTTCTCAGCGGCAACTAAGGATGAACAACAAATGCTGGCCTAACCAGCGATGCCCATATACGAAAGCACCTGATAAAGCAGTCTGCCTGGTTAGGGATTTGAAGATTTTGAAAGAGGAACTTTTCCCCTAGGTCCTGATCATTATGGTGATCATGCTGATTTATATTCTCTCTTTCTCTCTTCCACATGATGTTGTTGTGCCAGTTCTCATTTTGCTAGTAGCAGTTTCTGACTGCCTTCATCGTCGACACCATCACAAGGGACTCCTGGCTGCTTCTGAAGATGACATTCGGGACAACATTTTAAACTATGATGAGCAGGGAGGAGGAGAGGAAGATCAGGTCAGTGAGCAACTCACAAATAGTAAATAATCCTTTTTTATATAATCCCACCCCCTCTGTATATAATCCTCACCCTCTGTATATAATCCCCACCCCTCTGTATATAATCCCCACCCCTCTGTATATAATCCCCACCCCTCTGTATATAATCCCCACCCCTCTGTATATAATCCCCACCCCTCTGTATATAATCCCCACCCCCTTTGTATATAATCCCCACCCCCTTTGTATATAATCCCCACCCCTCTGTATATAATCCCCACCCCTCTGTATATAATCCCCACCCCTCTGTATATAATCCCCACCCCTCTGTATATAATCCCCACCCCTCTGTATATAATCCCCACCCCTCTGTATATAATCCCCACCCCTCTGTATATAATCCCCACCCTCTGTATATAATCCCCACCCCTCTGTATATAATCCCTCTGTATATAATCCCTCTGTATATAATCCCCACCCCTCTGTATATAATCCCCACCCCCTCTGTATATAATCCCCACCCCTCTGTATATAATCCCCACCCCTCTGTATATAATCCCCACCCCTCTGTATATAATCCCCACCCCCTCTGTATATAATCCCCACCCCCTCTGTATATAATCCCCACCCCCTCTGTATATAATCCCCACCCTCTGTATATAATCCCCACCCCTCTGGATATAATCCCCACCCCTCTGTATATAATCCCCACCCTCTGTATATAATCCCCACCCCTCTGTATATAATCCTCACCCTCTGTATATAATCCCCACCCTCTGTATATAATCCCCACCCCTCTGTATATAATCCCCACCCCTCTGTATATAATCCCACCCCTCTGTATATAATCCCCACCCCTCTGTATATAATCCCCACCCTCTGTATATAATCCTCACCCCTCTGTATATAATCCCCACCCCTCTGTATATAATCCCCACCCCTCTGTATATAATCCCCACCCCTCTGTATATAATCCCCACCCCTCTGTATATAATCCCCACCCTCTGTATATAATCCCCACCCCCTCTGTATATAATCCCCACCCCCTCTGTATATAATCCCCACCCCTCTGTATATAATCCCCACCCCTCTGTATATAATCCCCACCCTCTGTATATAATCCTCACCCCTCTGTATATAATCCCCACCCCTCTGTATATAATCCCCACCCCCTCTGTATATAATCCCCACCCCCTCTGTATATAATCCCCACCCCCTCTGTATATAATCCCCACCCCTCTGTATATAATCCCCACCCCTCTGTATATAATCCTCACCCCTCTGTATTTAATACCCACCCTCTGTATATAATCCCCACCCTCTGTATATAATCCCCACCCCTCTGTATATAATCCCCACCCCTCTGTATATAATCCCTACCCCTCTGTATATAATCCCACCCCCTCTGTATATAATCCCCACCCTCTGTATATAATCCCCACCCCCTCTGTATATAATCCCCACCCCCTCTGTATATAATCCCCACCCTCTGTATATAATCCCCACCCTCTGTATATAATCCCCACCCTCTGTATATAATACTCACCCTCTGTATATAATCCCCACCCCTCTGTATATAATCCCCACCCTCTGTATATAATCCCTCTGTATATAATCCCCACCCTCTGTATATAATCCCCACCCTCTGTATATAATCCCCACCCCTCTGTATATAATCCCCACCCCCTCTGTATATAATCCCCACCCCCTCTGTATATAATCCCCACCCCTTCTGTATATAATCCCCACCCCTCTGTATATAATCCCCACCCCCTCTGTATATAATCCCCACCCCCTCTGTATATAATCCCCACCCCCTCTGTATATAATCCCCACCCCTCTGTATATAATCCCACCCCTCTGTATATAATCCCCACCCCTCTGTATATAAGACCCACCCCTCTGTATATAAGACCCACCCCTCTGTATATAAGACCCACCCCTCTGTATATAAGACCCACCCCTCTGTATATAAGCCCCACCCCTCTGTATATAAGCCCCACCCCTCTATGTATAATCCATGTTTTTTATATATAATCCTCTTCCCCTGTTTAGAATATAATTTGCAATCTGAGATTGATCGATCTTTGTGAACTAAAGATACAGACAGAGGCGGATTTACACTTTTGAGGTCACGCGCTCACCTTGCTTCCTGCCCCTCTACCCCATGACCATAGGACATTAGAGCAGAAGTAGGCCATTCAGCCCATCAAGTTTGCTCTGCCATTCAAGAGATCATGGCTGATCTGATATAATCCTCAACTTCACTTTCCCGCCTTTTCCACTTGGCCCCCTCCTGACCCCACTCTTGCCCCCCAGAAAGCAAAGGTGCAAGCCACAAAAATACACATCTCAAGTTTCAAGAAGGATGTCTGATGCCACCATCTGGCCGGAAGTCGCATTACTAACTATCTACAAAACTGTGCACAGGCCTATCACCACATCCCCTTTCCTTTGGAAATGTTAACGTTGATATTTAAATATAACTGTCTTACGAAACATACTTTGTATTATTATACCTGGCACAAAGGAAGATGGTAGTGGTGGTTGGAGGCCAAGCATCTCAACTCCAGGACATCACTGCAAAAGTTCTTCAGGGTAGTGCCCTTGGCCCGACCATCTTCAGCTGCTTCATAAATGACCTCCCTTCCATCATAAGGTCAGACGTGGTGATGTTTACTGATGGCTACGCAATGTTCAGCATCATTCGGAACTCCTCAGATAATGAAGCAGTCCATGTCCAAATATAGCAAGACCTGGACAATATCCAGGCTTGGGCTGACAAGTGCAACTTACATTCATGCCACACAAGTGTCAGGCGATGATCATCTCCTACAAGAAAGGATCTAACCACCGCCCCTTGCTATTCAATGGCATTATCATCGCTGAATCCCGACAAACAGCATCCTGGGGGTTACCATTGATCAGAAACTGAACTGGACTAGCCACATTAATACTGTGGCTACAAGGGCAGGTCGAAGGCTAGGAATCCTACGGCGAGTAACTCACCTCCGGACCCCCCTAAACCTGCCCACCATCTACAAGGCACAAGTCAGGAGTGTAATGGAATACTCTCCACTTGCCTGGATGAGTGCAGCTCCAACAATGCTCGACACCATCCAGGACAAAGCTGCCAGCTTGATTGCTCCCCCTTCCACAAAAAATATTCAAACTCTCCACCACTGACGAACAGTGACAGTCGCGTGTGGCATCTATAAGATACACTGCAGCAACTCACCAAGGTTCCTTAGGCAGCACCTTCCAAACCCACGCCCACTACCATCTAGAAGGACAGGGGCAGCAGATACCTGGGAACCCCACCACCTGGAGGTTCCTCTCCAAGTCACTCACTACCCTGACTGGGAAATATATCGCTGTCACTGGGACAAAGTCCTGAAACTCCATTCCTATCAGCACAGTGGATGTGCTTACACCTCAGGAACTCAGGTTCAAGAAGGCAACTCACCACCACCTTCTGAAGGGCAACTACGGATGGGCAATAAATCTGTCCTAACCGGTGACATCCACATCCCGTCAAAAATTAATTTTTTTAAATGTTTACGTATGTTACACAACTGTGCTTCAAACAACATGATATGCCAGGTGAACATGTCCCTGGTGCACAGCTTATTGTACATCTGCGACAACATCACTCCGTTGATCTTCTGGGCTCTTATCAGCTTCCCGTCACCTTCGCTTCCGGAATACCGGTTTTCTTACACGCCTTTTTTGTCAATCATCATGTTTAGCCTCTTTACGCGATGTATCCTGAAGACCGGTTTCCTTGCTGGCTTTGTCTACATCATCAGCTTCTTTAATTTCCTAGCGCGATGCTTTTTGCTGTATCGTCAATAACATTCTGGTCTGTTGGCCATATTGCCGATGTCCTCTTGTTTAGTATCACAGGTGGGACCCAGGGTATCCTCCACTCTCCTCTTCATCTTTTTTGAGGGAGGGATCCTGTGACTGAGCCTCTTTTTTTGTTTTTATTTTGATAGCACCCGTCATACCGCTGGACTGTGCTATTGGAGTAGTCATACCGCTGGACTGTGCTATTGGAGTAGTCATACCGCTGGACTGTGCTATTGGAGTAGTCATACCGCTGGACTGTGCTATTGGAGTAGTCGTACCGCTGGACTGTGCTATTGGAGTAGTCGTACCGCTGGACTGTGCTATTGGAGTAGTCGTACCGCTGGACTGTGCTATTGGAGTAGTCATACCGCTGGACTGTGCTATTGGAGTAGTCATACCGCTGGACTGTGCTATTGGAGTAGTCGTACCGCTGGACTGTGCTATTGGAGTAGTCATACCGCTGGACTGTGCTATTGGAGTAGTCATACCGCTGGACTGTGCTATTGGAGTAGTCATACCGCTGGACTGTGCTATTGGAGTAGTCATACCGCTGGACTGTGCTATTGGAGTAGTCATACCGCTGGACTGTGCTATTGGAGTAGTCATACCGCTGGACTGTGCTATTGGAGTAGTCATACCGCTGGACTGTGCTATTGGAGTAGTCGTACCGCTGGACTGTGCTATTGGAGTAGTCATACCGCTGGACTGTGCTATTGGAGTAGTCGTACCGCTGGACTGTGCTATTGGAGTAGTCGTACCGCTGGACTGTGCTATTGGAGAAGTCATACCGCTGGACTGTGCTATTGGAGAAGTCATACCGCTGGACTGTGCTATTGGAGTAGTCATACCGCTGGACTGTGCTATTGGAGTAGTTGCTTGTAGATTGTTGGCTGACCTATGAGGGACTGGGGTCGTGGTCAAGTTGCATCCTCAGTCGCGGCTGCAGAGCCTCGCACTCTGGTGTCTGGGTTGGATCCACGTCCCCAATGTTGGGTTCTGTCCCTACATTCTGTGTTTGAGCCCCAAGTGATGGCTCATCATCACTCGATCTGACAATGTCTCTGTCATCTTTTCCTGAAGAGCCGAGTAATGGCTCATCTTCATCTGGTAATATGATGTATGTATCGTCTGTTGTTGTGGAGCTGCACAGATATAGCCATCTGCTCCTCTAGCACGTCTTAGAACATAGAACATAGAACAGTACAGCACAGAACAGGCCCTTCGGCCCTCGATGTTGTGCCGAACAATGATCACCCTACTTAAACCCACGTAACCCGTATACCCGTAACCCAACAATCCCCCCATTAACCTTACACTACGGGCAATTTAGCATGGCCAATCCACCTAACCCGCACATCTTTGGACTGTGGGAGGAAACCGGAGCACCCGGAGGAAACCCACGCACACACGGGGAGGACGTGCAGACTCCACACAGACAGTGACCCAGCCGGGAATCGAACCTGGGACCCTGGAGCTGTGAAGCATTGATGCTAACCACCATGCTACCGTGAGGCCCCACTCTTCTAGTGGAGTGGCCCCGAGTATTGGGGAGTCCACTACCAGAACCATTTTGTGGGCCTGAGATGATTTACCGAATGCCACTTGAGCCAGTTTCTCCAGGATTGGGATGATTTCTTCCGTTATTAGTCTGTTCACAGCTGAGTTGCTCTCATCTGGTGTGTCTGCGACTGCAATCTCAGTTTCCATCTCTGCGTGCGCCATCTCGGACCTTTCACACTTCTCGGTGTCCTGCGCAGACTGAGCGCCCCTTGTGATTACCTTGTCATTCCCGCCAAATCAGCGGAATGGTGTTTCACTGTCATCCCCTTCTGGCTTATTACCTGAGTCTCCACTTTCCTCATCGTAATCATGGTCGTTATAGCTTTCGTCGTTGTAATGATCATCGTTGTAATGATCATCATCGTACTCATCATCATCGTCTATAATAGCATCGTAATGATCATCATCGTACTCATCATCATCGTCTGTAATAGTGTCTTCCGTGAAGTATAACACTGCTCGTGGAATTGTGCGTTCATGTCAAAATTTATCGATTTCCAAGTCAGCAGCGAGACTTGTTGCCGAGCTTCCATCTAACACTCTGTGCTCTGGAACTTCAGGAGGAGTGAAGAAGTTGAACCAAGAATCATTGAGCACAGTTTTTGTACTTGTTTTACGAGTATCCTGACCCTTATGTGTCTGCCTCATTTCAATGGTTTTCAGTGTGACATTTTTTCCTTTCTTCCAGTCGATGTGGCAGCCTGTGCTTCCCGTGATTGTAAATAAGAAGAAGCCTGACCCATCAGGCCGCGGCTCCGTCTGGTATGTTTTTGCGAGCACCTCATTTGTGAAATACACATTCAATTCAAACTTGAACTCCAGAGTGAAGCTTCCCCGGATCTGTGAAATTCACGGCAACATCTTTGTAGATACTGCAGAATGAGCTCACCATGCTCCGGTATCATGTCACTGAGCAAATCCTCATTCTCAAACCGCTAACCAGAACTTTGGAGTTCCCTTTGGATCCTCCCTCTCTGTCTCTGGTTGATCTTCCTCCACTTTCACTATTGTTTTTACGTCATTGGATAACTGCACCACTGTATCTTGTTGTGAGTCACAGTAATCTTCTGTTGCCTCGCTGTCTGGAACCCTCAATTCGGTTTAAGGCCCCACACGCATCCGCTGGTAGGGTGGACTTGCTGTTCATGTCCACAATGGTATTATGTAGATGATTTGGAGTTGGGGACCAAGGGCAATGTGTCCAAGTTTGCAGATGACACTAAGATGAGTGGTAAAGCGAAAAGTGCAGAGGATACTGGAAGTCTGCAGAGGGATTTGGATAGTTTAAGTGATTGGGCTAGGATCTGGCAGATGGAATACAATGTTGACAAATGTGAGGTTATCCATTTTGGTAGGAATAACAACAAACGGGATTATTATTTAAATTATAAAATATTAAAGCATGCCGCTGTGCAGAGAGACCTGGGTGTGCTAGTGCATGAGTCACAGAAGGTTGGTTTACAGGTGCAACAGGTGATTAAGAAGGCAAATGGAATTTTGTCCTTCATTGCTAGAGGGATGGAGTTTAAGACTAGGGAGGTTATGTTGCAATTGTATAAGGTGTTAGTGAGGCCACACCTGGAGTATTGTGTTCAGTTTTGGGCTCCTTACTTGAGAAAGGACATACTGGCACTGGAGGGTGTGCAGAGGAGATTCACTAGGTTAATCCCAGAGCTGAAGGGGTTGGATTATGAGGAGAGGTTGAGTAGACTGGGACTGTACTCATTGGAATTTAGAAGGATGAGGGGGAATCTTATAGAAACATTTAAAATTATGAAGGGAATAGATAGGATAGATGCGGGCAGGTTGTTTCCACTGGCGGGTGAAAGCAAAACTAGGGGACATAGCCTCAAAATAAGGGGAAGTAGATTTAGGACTGAGTTTAGGAGGAACTTAATCACCCAAAGGGTTGTGAATCTATGGAATTCCTTGCCCAGTAAGCAGTTGAGGCGCCTTCATTAAATGTTTTTAAGATAAAGATAGATAGTTTTTTGAAGAATAAAGGGAGTAAGGGTTATGGTGTTCAGGTCGGAAAGTGGAGCTGAGTCCACAAAAGATCAGCCATGATCTCATTGAATGGCGGAGCAGGCTCGAGGGGCCAGATGGCCGACTCCTGCTCCTAGTTCTTATGTGACTTCTGTCATGCACCCATGCTTCGAGTTCACACACCCAGCGTCTCAGTATCATTCCCGGTGTTGCCTATCAGCAGTCCTGGTTGCTTGATGACTTTCGGTTTAACCTGCAGGCCGTGCAAATCGGGAGACTGAGGAGGTTAGCCCATGTTCCCGTATCGAGGTCGCATTTTACCAATGTGTCGTTCGGCATCACTAGAGTCTGTTTCCGATGGTTTCAGCTTCATCATCGCTATTGTGCCAACTGGTCAGTAAGACTTCTTCAGTTGTCATGTTTGTACTCATCGTGTCGTTGGTTGAAATCGAGATCTACGAAAAATAATTCTTCAAGGGACATCTCATCAATCGCATTGACTGTCCCGGTTTGGTCCACTGTAGGACGCGAAAAACATTGTTTCGCAAAATAATTTGTGCGATCACACTTGGAACATAAATTTCCATATGCTGGACATTGCTGTGGGCCATGCCGAATGCCACATTGTGGCATAAAATGGCGGACCCAGTTGGCTGCATTGGTCGCCCGCACTGAGACCATGTTTTTTATTGAACTGCGTCACAGTGCTGATGGTGCTGGCTCCGTCTTCCTCCATATCAGCACCAAAATGCTTCAAACTGAATGTACTGATTTACTGTGCAGCCAGCTCACTCGCATGGCAAATCCTAATCACAGTTTCCAATTTCAGGTGGTCTTCCCATAACACTCTCTCACGGAGCTCATCATTCGATATCCCAAATTCTATTTGGTCACGGATCATCAATGATTTTAGATTACTGAAATTGCAGGACTGGGAATTCAGCCTCAAGTCGGTTACAAAGCTGTCAAAAGATTCACCTGGTTTCTGGGTACACGTATGAAATATGTAACGTTCAAGTGTTTTGTTTTTCTTGGGAGAGCAATGCCTCATTGTCGCTCTTGCTTTCCTCTTCGTTGTCAAAAGCGAAAGTATTGTAAATTTCAATTGCTTGAGGAGCTGCCACCATGAGCATAATGCAATGTGCCTCTTGTCAGGTTGTGCCTGCAGGCCAAAGCCTGAGACATAGAGTTTAAACTGCTGTTTGAAAACGTGCCAGTTTTCGTCTATGTTACCTGAGACTTGAAGCTGGTGGGGTGCCTTTAAACCTTCCATCTCGAACTTCACCATCGTTTGTTGCGTTGAGTTGCAGATGGCCGTAGTTCACCAGATCGGCAGAAGAAGAATCTCTTTTGTTCTTCGGCTTATCTCGCCTCATCTTTTCTGTCGTTATCTTTAAACGTTCTTTACTCCTAGTACCATGCTGCGTTCTGTGATATAACCATTGTAAAGAGATACACAGAACATCGAGTTGTTTAACTAGAAAGATGATTTATTAACAAACACGTGGAAAGATAACTAACAGATTACTACACAGACAGTAACTACTAAACAAATTCACTGAATTCTCCTGGAACTACTCTATGTGTGACCATCCTCTCAGATGTCCTACTACCATCTGCTAGGTATCTCAAGTCACGTGAAGGATGTCTGACACCACCAGCTGGTTAGAGGTCACATTAATATCTACAAAACTGTGCACAGGCATATCACCGCAGACAGCTGCTGACCCCGAATAGCTGGCTCACCACCTTGTGGCATTTGCCCAGTCCCAGCACCCTTCGCCTTGCTGCTGCCCACCGGCCCTCCTCAGCCCTGCCCAAGTTGAGTCACCCTTTGCTGCTCGATGGCCGCTGACCGGCGGGCTCACCTCATTATTGTTGCCGCCCTGCCCTCAGCCCTGGGCTGGGAAACCTGCTGGCTGAGCCTTTCTTTGCAAGAACAATACAGTATCTTCTGCTTGAGTCTCTCTTCCTCTTCACCTCGTCTCCTCTCGTTCCTCCTGCACCGCCTCAACCTCCAGACAAGTCTGTTTCCTGCTCTAAGGGGACTCAACCAATCAGAGTCTGACATCGCTCTACATTGCTCAAAATGAGCCTAACAGCAAATGCGCTGATTGGTGCTCACAGATACCAACCGCCTTGACGCCCCTTATTGTCGGGTCCTGTGCCTGAGTACAGTATGTTTCATTGTACATCCACCTCGAGATACGAGGAACTGCAGCGGCTGAGAATCCTCTCTCTCTGTTTCTATATAAGTGATTAAGAGAACCAGACAGTGAGAGGAAGAAATTAGGTGACAGAAAGACACACACACATAGAAACACCCACACACGGACACACACACACACACATAGAAACACACACAGGGATGGGAACACACACACAGGAACACCTAACACACACACGGAAGGACGTACACAGACACACATGGACACACACAGTCACTCACATGGGCACACACACACGGGTACACATTGGCACAGACACGCACGGGCACATATATGGGTACATATAGGCGAACACACAGACACACACATGGGTACATTTGGGCACACACTCTCGGACACACACAGGTACACACGGGCACACACAGACACACACATGGAAGGACACACACGTGGGTATTCACATGGGGACACACACAAGGGCACACACAGACACACAGGTACATTTGGGCACACACATGCGGAGACACACGGGCTCACACTGGTGTACACACGGGTACACACACACATGGACACATGCGGCACATGTACACAGACACATACACAGGCACATACACACATATGGACACACCCGGGCATTGGCACACAAACACACATGGACACCCGGCTAAGGGACATAGAGAAAGAAAGAGACGTATGGAGAGGGACAGAAAGGTGATAGATGGAAAGAGAGAAACAAGAGAGGAGGAGACAGAGAGAGTAGACAGAGGCTGGTTCATAATGAATCTCTAGGTGGCTGTAATCAATCCTTGTGAAATTGTTAACATTTCATGGATCTGGTATATGGTCAATCTATATTCAAGATTAGCACAGTAAACATTGTTGATATTGAGAAATCAGAAACTGCTCCAAATTTCTGATGTAATTGCTTCTATCCACTTATCAATTTACTGGTCAATTATTCTGTTTGGTGGTTTACAGATTTTCTGAAATTGAGGGAGATCTCAGGATAATGTGTGAAATAACAAGTCACCAAAATATAAAGATGAGAGTTTTTGTTCGATGCCTGCGTGTCTAATACATTCCTGTCCTGGAAATATATTGTGAGATTTCCGCTCAAACAGCTACTTGTGTAACAGCTGATCTTCTTCTCAGGATGCCTATAATATTGACCAGTTAAGGAACCCGGATGAAATCCTGCCCTCAACCCCAATCAGAGGAAAGCAACCAATCAGAAGAGATGCTCCCTTCAATTATGGGCAGCCCCATTATCCCAGGAAACCCCCGACTGATCCCAATGACATCAAAGATTTCATTAACGAGGTGAGTGGTCAAAGAGGGAGCTCAGAGACCAATGGGACAAACCCTAATCCGCCAAATACACCTATCCGCACACTTTGTTCCTGGTCATTGTAAAGTGATCTGCATCTGCTTCAGCATCCTGTACACACACCACTAACAGTTATACTGATCTCACTGGCCCAATTGGGAAAGGTTTCTTAATATAGGAAATCATTTTATTAACTGTAGTTATTAATAACTATTCACTGGAGTTATTACAATAGTTTTCCAATGATATGATCATTATATGGAGCAGTAATTTTCATACTTACTGAAAAGTATGTTATATAGTGGACACACACAGTCACTCACATGGGCACACACACACACGTTAGATAGTGACATGGATTGTCACAGAGATGATAAGAAAACTGTATAAACGTGGCAGTAAGTATTCAAAAAGATCTGGTCTCCCTGTGCTGGGCACAGATTTGAGTGTGATTGCCTTTGTGGGCGCGATCGAACAGAAAGGTTTTGACGTGTCATTTCAGGCAGTTTGGTGGGGAGTGTCCCACTGGCTCTGTCGGTGAGATCCCTACTGCTATCTATCCACACATAGAGCGCGATTTCACTGCTGCCTTGTGCCCGGCAGGTTAAACCAAAAGTCACCCCCCTGCCATCTAACTAGCCACGATGTGGAGATGCCGGCGTTGGACTGGGGTGAGCACAGTTAGAAGTCTTACAACACCAGGTTAAAGTCCAACAACTTTGTTTCAAACACTAGCTTTCGGAGCGCGGCTCCTTCCTCAGGTAAATGAAGAGGTAAACATGCAGGTTGAATCTGTGATTAAGAAAGCGAATGCAATGTTGTCATTTATCTCAAGAGGGTTGGAATATAAAAGCAGCGATGTGCTACTGAGCCTTTATAAGGCTCTGGTTAGGCCCCATTTGGAGTACTGTGTCCAGTTTTGGGCCCCACATCTCAGGAAGGACATACTGGCACTGGAGCGTGTCCAGCGGAGATTCACACGGATGATCCCTGGAATGGCGGGTCTAACATATGATGAACGGCTGAGGATCCTGGGATTGTATTCATTGGAGTTTAGAAGGTTAAGGGGAGATCTAATAGAAACTTACAAGATAATACATGGCTTAGAAAGGGTGGACGCAAAGAAACTGTTTCCGTTAGGCGAGGAGACGAGGACCCGTGGGCACAGCCTTAGAATTAGAGGGGGTAAATTCAGAACAGAAATGCGGAGACATTTCTTCAGCCAGAGAGTGGTGGGCCTGTGGAATTCATTGCCGCGGAGTGCAGTGGAGGCCGGGACGCTAAATGGCTTCAAGGCAGAGATAGATAAATTCTTGATGTCGCGAGGAATTAAGGGCTACGGGGAGAATGCTGGTAGGTGGAGTTGAAATGCCCATCAGCCATGATTGAATGGCGGAGTGGACTCGATGGGCTGAATGGCCTTACTTCCACTCCTATGTCTTATGGTCTTATGGTATGTTCCAGAAACATTTATAAAAATTCAAAGATGCAAGACAATGCTTAGAATGTGAGCATTTGCAGGTAATTGAGTTTTTACAGATCCAGAGAGAGGGCTAACCCTAGGTTAAAGAGGTTTGAATTATCTCACGCCAGGACAGGTAGGTAGGATTTCGCAAGCCCAGGCCAGATGGTGGGGGATGAATGTAATGTGACATGAATCCCAGGTCCCGTTGAGGCTGCACTCATGCGTGCGGAACTTAGCTATAGGTTTCTGCTCAGCGATTCTGTGTTGTCGCATGTCCTGAAGACCGCCTTGGAGAACACTTACCCGGAGATCAGAGGCTGAATGCCCTTGACTGCTGAAGTGTTCCCCGACTGGAAGGGAACATTCCTGCCTGGTGATTGTCGTGTGATGTCCGTTCATTCGTTGTCGCAGTGTCTGCATGGTCTTGCCAATGTACCACGCTTCGGGGCATCCTTTCCTGCAGCGTAAGAGGTAGACTACATTGGTCGAGTCGCACAAGTATGTACCGCGTACCTGGTGGGTGATATTCTCACGTGTAATGGTGGTATCCATGTCGATGATCTGGCACATCTTGCAGAGATTTCCCTGGCAGGGTTGTGTGGTGTCGTGGTTGCTGTTCTGAAGGCTGGGTAGTTTGCTGCAAACAATGGTTTGTTTGAGGTTGCGCGGTATCTAACTAACCTGCACAGATCTTCACCAGCCGCAATGAGGCCGTTAAATCGCACCCTTTATCATTGACTTGATATAGATGTAAGCTCTATTTGAGGAATACAACTGCAGGTGCAACAGGCTGAAAAATATGTGACAGATGGGACGCAACTTAACCACAGCATTGCGCCAGGCGCGAATATGGGCGTGCCGGTTAAATAGCAGGAAATGCCAAAATCGAGACTCGTGCCAGTGTGAAGCAGTTTGCTATCTAACTGGCCTCATCCCTGGACGTGATTCAATGGCTGCGTTGTGTTTAAGTGAGAGCATGACGAGGTTGTTAAATCCCAGGATCCTGTTGGAATTTTATAGGTTTCTGTGAGACCCCCCCCCTCACTGTTCTGAACTCCAACGAATACAATTCTAACCAACTCAATCTCTCCTCATATGTCAATCCCACCATTGACATGAATCCATCTGACAAACCTTCTCTTCACTCCCTCGATAACAACAATATCTTTCCTCAGAGAAGGAGACCAAAACTGCACATGATATTCCAGGTGTGGCCTCACCAATAATTGCAGCGAGACATCCCTGCTCCTGTACTCGAATCCTCTCGCAATGAAGGCCAGCATACCGTTTGCCTTCACCACCTGCTGTACCTGCATGCTTAACTTCAGTGACTGGTGTACGAGGACACCCAGGTCTCATTGCACATTCCCCTCTCATAATTTATGGCCATTTTGATAATAGTCTGCCTTCTCGTGGATAACCTTGGGCTGGATTCTCCGCTGTCGGGATTCTCCATTTCACCGGCAGCCCGGGGATGTCTGGACAGTGTGGGGCTACCCACTAGGGGAAATCCCATTGGCTGGCTGGCGAGACGGATAATCCCACCTCTCGTATTTTGCCCACTCACTCAACTTGTCCATATCGCACTGAAGGATCTCTGCATCCTCTGACTGCAGTTTCCCTTGGATGTTCCTACCTCCGCCTGATGTGCAACTGTGTGCTGACCAGATTGTACCTCAGAAGCCGGTCCACTAATGTCACCCGCCGAGGGGTATGTCTGTGCGCTGGTGGGAAATGGTGGTGGCAGCTGTGACGCCTCAATGGTGGTCTCCCTGGAGCTGTCCTTTGAGGTGGACTCTTGGGTGGCAGGGAGAGGAATGACTCCAGATGCCTGGCCCCACAATGGAGATCCTGCGAGAGAATGGACATGTGGCCAGGGAAAGGGAAGGATCATTTTGTCTGACATGAACGTAAGGCAGGTCATAAGAACATAAGAACTAGGAGCAGGAGTAGGCCATCTGGCCCCTCAAGCCTGCTCCGCCATTCAATGAGATCATGGCTGATCTTTTGTGGATTCAGCTCCACTTTCCGGCCCGCACACCATAACCCTTAATCCCTTTATTCTTCAAAAAACTATCTATCTTTACCTTAAAAACATTTAATGAAGGAGCCTCAACTGCTTCACTGGGCAAGGAATTCCATAGATTCACAACCCTTTGGGTGAAGAAGTTCCTCCTAAACTCAGTCCTAAATCTACTTCCCCTTATTTTGAGGCTATGTCCCCTAGTTCTGCTGTCACCCGCCAGTGGAAACAACCTGCCCGCATCTATCCTATCTATTCCCTTCATAATTTTAAATGTTTCTATAAGATCCCCCTCATCCTTCTAAATTCCAACGAGTACAGTCCCAGTCTACTCAACCTCTCCTCATAATCCAACCCCTTCAACTCTGGGATTAACCTAGTGAATCTCCACTGCACACCCTCCAGTGCCAGTATGTCCTTTCTCAAGGAGACCAAAACTGAACACAATACTCCAGGTGTGGCCTCACTAACACCTTATACAATTGCAACATAACCTCCCTAGTCTTAAACTCCATCCCTCTAGCAATGAAGGACAAAATTCCATTTGCCTTCTTAATCACCTGTTGCACCTGTAAAACAACTTTCTGTGACTCATGCACTAGCATACCCAAGTCTCTCTGAACAGCGGCATGCTTTAATATTTTATCATTTAAATAATAATCCCGTTTGCTGTTATTCCTACCAAAATGGATAACCTCACATTTGTCAACATCGTATTCCATCTGCCAGACCCGAGCCCATTCACTTAACCTATCCAAATCCCTCTGCAGACTTCCAGTATCCTCTGCACTTTTCGCTTTACCACTCATCTTAGTGTCATCTGCAAACTTGGACACATTGCCCTTGGTCCCCAACTCCAAATCATTTATGTTAATTGTGAACAATTGTGGGCCCAACACGGATCCCTGAGGGACACCACTAGCTACTGATTGCCAACCAGAGAAACACCCATTAATCCCCACTCTTTGCTTTCTATTAATTAACCATTCCTCTATCCATGTTACTACTTTACCCTTAATGCCATGTATCTTTATCTTATGCAGCAACCTTTTGTGTGGCACCTTGTCAAAGGCTTTCTGGAAATCCAGATATACCACATCCATTGGCTCCCCGTTATCTACTGCACTGGTAATGTCCTCAAAAAATTCCACTAAATCAGTTAGGCACGATCTGCTCTTTATGAACCCATGCTGCGTCTGCCCAATGGGACAATTTCTATCCAGATGCCTCGCTATTTTTTCCTTGATGATAGATTCCAGCATCTTCCCTACTACCGAAGTTAAGCTCACTGGCCTATAATTTCCTGCTCTCTGCCTACCTCCTTTTATAAACAGTGGTGTCACATTTGCTAATTTCCAATCCACCGGGACCACCCCAGAGTCTAGTGAATTTTGGTAAATCATCATTAGTGCATCTGCAATTTCCCTAGCCATCTCTTTTAGCACTCTGGGATGCATTCCATCAGTGCCAGGAGGCTTGTCTACTTTTAGCCCCATTAGCTTGCCCATCACTACCTCCTGAGTGATAACAATCCTCTCAAGGTCCTCACCTGTCATAGCCTCATTTCTATCAGACGCTGGCATGTTATTTGTGTCTTCCACTGTGAAGACCGACCCAAAAAACCTGTTCAGTTCCTCAGCCATTTCCTCATTTCCCACTATTAAAACTCCCTTCTCATCCTCTAAAGGACCAATATTTACCTTAGCCACTCTTTTTTGTTTTATATATTTGTAAAAACTTTTACTGTCTGTTTTTATATTCTGAGCAAGTTTACTCTCATACTCTATCTTACTCTTCTTTATAGATTTTTTAGTAGCTTTCTGTTGCCCCCTAAAGATTTCCCAGTCCTCTAGTCTCCCACCAATCTTTGCCACTTTATATGCTTTTTCCTTCAATTTGATACTCTCCCTTATTTCCTTAGATATCCACGGTCGATTTTCCCTCTTTCTTCCGTCCTTCCTTTTTGTTGGTATAAACCTTTGCTGAGCACTGTGAAAAATCGCTTGGAAGGTTCTCCACTGTTCCTCAACTGTTCCACCATAAAGTCTTTGCTCCCAGTCTACCTTAGTTAGTTCTTCTCTCATCCCATTGTAATCTCCTTTGTTTAAACACAAAACACTAGTATTGATTTTACTTTCTCACCCTCCATCTGTATTTTAAATTCCACCATATTGTGATCGCTCCTTCCGAGAGGATCCCTAACTATGAGTTCATGAATCAATCCTGTCTCATTACACAGGACAAGATCTAGGACCGCTTGTTCCCTCGTAGGTTCCATTACATACTGTTCTAGGAAACTATTGCGGATACATTCTATAAACTGCTCCTCAAGGTTGCCTTGACCTACCTGGTTAAACCAATCGACATAGAACGATACAGCGCAGTACAGGCCCTTCGGCCCACTATGTTGCACCGACATGGGAAGTCAAAAACTAAAGGCCATCTAACCTATGCTAAGCCATTATCATCCATATGCTTATCCAATAAACTTTTAAATGCCCACAATGTTGGCGAGTTCACTACTGTTGCAGGTAGGGCATTCCACGGCCTCACCACTCTTTGCGTAAAAAACCTACCTCTGACCTCTGCCCTATATCTATTACCCCTCAATTTATGGCTATGTCCCCTCGTGCTAGCCACCTCCATCCGCGGGAGAAGGCTCTCACTGTCCACCCTATCTAACCCTCTGATCATTTTGTATGCCTCTATTAAGTCACCTCTTAACCTTCTTCTCTCTAACGAAAACAACCTCAAGTCCATCAGCCTTTCCTCATAAGATTTTCCCTCCTTACCAGGCAACATCCTGGTAAATCTCCTCTGCACCCGTTCCAAAGCTTCCACGTCCTTCCTATAATGAAGCGACCAGAACTGTACGCAATACAACAAATGCGGCCGTACCAGAGCTTTGTACAGCTGCAACATGACCTCATGGCTCCGGAACTCAATCCCTCTACCAATAAAGGCCAACACATCATAGGCCTTCTTCACAACCCTATCAACCTGGGTGGCAACTTTCAGGGATCTATGTACATGGACACCGAGATCCCTCTGTAGATTAAAATCCCCCATGATAACTGCTGTACCATTTCTACATGCATCAGTTATTTCTTTGTTTATTGCCTGCCCCACCATAACGTTACTATTTGGTGGCCGATAGACTACTCCTATCAGTGACTTTTTCGCCTTACTATTCCTGGATTCAACCTTATCCTCCATAGCACCGATGACATCCCTTACTATTGCCCAGATGTCATCCTTAAATAACAGAGCAACACCACCTCCCTTACCATCCACTCTGTCCTTCCGAATAGTTTGATACCCTCGGATATTTAACTCCCAGTCGTGACCATCCTTTAACCATGTTTCAGTAATGGCCACTAAATCATAGTCATTTACGATGATTTGTGCCATCAACTCATTTACTTTATTCCGAATACTACGAGCATTCAGGTAAAGTACACTTATGTTGGTTTTTTTACCTCTGTTTTGAATCTTAACATCTCCAGTTTTATTCCTTTTGTTATTACTGGGCCTATTCACTGTGCTCCCCTCAGTCACTGTACCTTGTACTGTCGCCCTTTTAGATTTCTGACTATGTCTTCTCTGCCTTGCACTTTTCCCCTTACTTCCTTTTGCTTCTGTCCCTGTTTTACTACCTTCCAACTTCCTGCATCGGTTCCCATCCCCCTGCCACATTAGTTTAAACCCTCCCCAACAGCTCTAGAAAACCCCCCCCCTAGGACATCGGTTCCAGTCCTGCCCAAGTGCAGACCGTCCGGTTTGTACTGGTCCCACCTCCCCCAGAACCGGTCCCAATGCTCCAGGAATTTGAATCCCTCCCTCTTGCACCATCTCTCGAGCCACGCATTCATCCTATCTATCCTGACATTCCTACTCTGACTAGCTCGTGGCACTGGTAGCAATCCTGAGATTACTACCTTTGAGGTCCTACTTTTTAATTTAACTCCTAACTCCCTGAATTCCGCTTGTAGGACCTCATCCCGTTTTTTACCTATATCGTTGGTGCCTATGTGCACCACGACAGCTGGCTGTTCACCCCCCCCCCCCCCCCCCCCCAAGAATGTCCTGCAGCCCCTCCGAGACATCCTTGACCCTTGCACCAAGGAGGCAACATACCATCCTGGAGTCTCGATTGCGTCCACAGAACCGCCTGTCTATTCCCCTTACGATCGAGTCCCCTATCACTATAGCCCTGCCATTTTTCTTCCTGCCCTGCTGTGCAGTAGAGCCAGCCACGGTGCCATGAACCTTGCTGCTGCTGCCTTCCCCTGGTGAGCCATCTCCCTCAACAGTATCCAAAGCGGTATATCTGTTTTGCAGGGAGATGACCGCAGGGGACACCTGCACTGCCTTCCTACTCTTACTCTTTCTTTTGGTCACCCATTTGCTATCTCCCTCAGTAACTTTCACCTGCGGTGTGACCAACTCGCTAAACGTGCTATCCACGACCTCCTCAGCATCGCGGATGCTCCAAAGTGAGTCCATCCGCAGCTCCAGAGTCGTCAAGCGGTCTAACAAGAGCTGCAACTGAACACACTTCTTGCACGTGAAGGAGCCAGGGACAGTGGACGTGTCCCTGAGCTCCCACATCGCACACAAGGAGCATGACACGGGTCTGGGATATCCTGCCGTGTCTTAAACCTTAGGTAAACTTATACAACTGCAATTTCAAAATAAAAATAAATAAATTAGACAATGAAAAGAAAAACTACTTACCAGTCACTTACTAGGGTTAAAAAGCACCTCCTCTCCACCCAGCTTCGAATGCCCAAACTCCCTCTTGCTGGGTCTTCTTTGGCTCACTGGGAGAACTCACCCAGGGTTTCAGATGCTCTCTGGTTCTCTCCCTTTCCTGATTACCTCACTGCACCAAATTCCCAAGTTGCAATTCCCACTCTGGATGTGCCTCACTCCGGCTGTGTCTTCTTGACAAGCGCAAGTCATCTGGGTGAAGAGGCAGTGGAACCTCACCTCTGCAACGCAGGCCAACCTCGCTGTCGGTGACTGCATTCTCCTTGGTCAACCCCGAGATTTCCTCATCCGGGGGGGGGGGGGGGGGGGGGGGGGGTTGGTGGGGGGGGGGGGGGGGGGTTGGGTGGGTGGGGGGGGGGTGAGGACTCAAATATCTGGTACTCCATCCTGAGTCTTGGCCCTTTGCCAGTTATTATGGGTTAGCCTCCCCTGCAGGGACAAAGAGAGGGTATTGTGAGCCATGAGCTTGATGGGTCAGGAGGGTCTACAGCAGATTAAGGATTAAGCAGATTAAGCTCCTGAGGAAGGAGCTGCGCTCCGAAAGCTAGTGTTTGAATCAAACCTGTTGGACTTTAACCTGGTGTTGTAAGACTTCTTACTGTGCTCACCCCAGTCCAACGCCGGCATCCACATCATCGCTACCATCGACACCGCAAACTGCCGGCTCAAAGTGGAGAGGATCTCCAGGAAGATTGCGCATATAGACACTGACCTGAGGAAGGAGCTGCGCTCCGAAAGCTCGTGTTTGAAACAAACCTGTTGGACTTTAACCTGGTGTTGTAAGACTTCTTACTGTGCCCACCCCAGTCCAACGTCGGCATCTCCACATCATGTCTACAGCAGATGGCATGTGTGGGCCACACACCTGAGCATGAAGGGGTTGTGCTGGTGGGTGTCAGGAGGTTCTGAGGAGCAAGTATGAAGATCGGATGTGGGGAGGGTGCAAGGTGTCAGCCAATAGATTGTGGGGGGATGGAATTGGGAATTTGAGGGGTGGCAGGCGGAACTGATGCCAGGAGAGAGGTGGTAACTTACCCTGGCAGCTCACTGGAAGTCTGGTGGGCTGGTTTAGCTCCGTGAGCTAGACAGCTGGTTTGTGATGCAGAACAATGCCAGCAGCGCGGGTTCAATTCCCGTACCGGCCTCATCGAACAGGCACCGGAATGTGGCGACGAGGGGCTTTTCACAGTAACTTCATACTTGTACAAGGTTATTATTATAAGTCGTTGATCTTCTTCCTACATTGGATGGCGGTCCTCCTGGTCATGCTGCCCGCACTGACAGCCGCTGCCTGACAGGTGCTTTTGGTGACCCCCCCCTCGGGGGAACAGGGTGTCCGGTCTCGCACTCACAGTGTTGAGAAACCTGACCAGGTCGGCATCCCCAACGTGAGGAGCAGCTCTGCACACTGCCAGCTTGTGTGTTGACCGAGAGTGAGTGATGAGAGGGTGTCTGGTTAGCGGCGAGACGCTGAGGCGTGGGTCCGCTGAATCAGTAATGGCGAGAAGCTCGTGGGGGCCATTTACACCACTAAATGCCGTTAAATACGGGCCACGATCTCACCAAAACGGTTGTCGAGGAACACCTCACCCACCGCTCCCAAATGACACTTAGAAATGTTTCCGTTAAATCGCACCCATCATCTCAACAGTTTCTATCTCATGGATTTCAGAAGCAGATGAAAATCTAACCATAATGCAAACTATCCACTAACAGTGCTTCCTTTGAAGTCACACGCCATTACTCCATATTAATATTGATGTTGTCTGTGTAGACCTGTACCATCCAATTTGCTGGTAGCACCATATACCACTGCCTCTCTCCCCGGCAGTACCGTGTGCACCGGTCTCTCCCCCTGGCAGTGCCGTGCGCTCTGGTCCCCCTCCCCTGGCAGTGCTGTGTGCTCTGATCCTTCTCCCTGGCAGTGCCGTGATCTCTGGTCCCTCTCCCCTGGCAGTGCCGTGTGCTCTGGTCCCTCTCCCCTGGCAGTGCCGTGTGCTCTGATCCTTCTCCCTGGCAGTGCCGTGCGCTCTGGTCCCTCTCCCCTGGCAGTGCCGTGCGCTCTGGTCCCTCTCCCCTGGCAGTGCCGTGCGCTCTGGTCCCTCTCCCCTGGCAGTGCCGTGCGCTCTGGTCCCTCTCCCCTGGCAGTGCCGTGCGCTCTGGTCCCTCTCCCCTGGCAGTGCCGTGCGCTCTGGTCCCTCTCCCCTGGCAGTGCCGTGCGCTCTGGTCCCTCTCCCCTGGCAGTGCCGTGTGCTCTGGTCTCTCCCCTGGCAGTGCCGTGCGCTCTGGTCCCTCTCCCCTGGCAGTGCCGTGTGCTCTGGTCCCCCTCCCCTGGCAGTGCCGTGTGCTCTGGTCCCCCTCCCCTGGCAGTGCCGTGCGCTCTGGTCCCTCTCCCCTGGCAGTGCCGTGCTCTCTGGTCCCTCTCCCCTGGCAGTCCTGTGAGCTCTGGTCCCTCTCCCCTGGCAGTGCCGTGCGCTCTGGTCCCTCTCCCCTGGCAGTGCCGTGCGCTCTGGTCCCTCTCCCCTGGCAGTGCCGTGCGCTCTGGTCCCTCTCCCCTGGCACTGCCGTGAGCTCGGGTCCCTCTCCCCTGGCAGTGCCGTGCGCTCTGGTCCCTCTCCCCTGGCAGTGCCGTGCGCTCTGGTCCCTCTCCCCTGGCAGTGCCGTGCGCTCTGGTCACTCTCCCCTGGCAGTGCCGTGCGCTCTGGTCCCTCTCCCCTGGCAGTGCCGTGTGCTCTGGTCCCTCTCCCCTGGCAGTGCCGTGCGCTCTGGTCCCCCTCCCCTGGCAGTGCCGTGCGCTCTGGTCCCCCTCCCCTGGCAGTGCCGTGATCTCTGGTCCCTCTCCCTGGCAGTGCCGTGCGCTCTGGTCTCTCTCCCCTGGCAGTGCCGTGCGCTCTGGTCCCTCTCCCCTGGCAGTGCCGTGCGCTCTGGTTTCTCCCCTGGCAGTGCCGTGATCTCTGGTCCCTCTCCCCTGGCAGTGCCGTGCGCTCTGGTCCCTCTCCCCTGGCAGTGCCGTGCGCTCTGGTCCCTCTCCCCTGGCAGTGCCGTGCGCTCTGGTCTCTCCCCTGGCAGTGCCGTGTGCTCTGGTCCCCCTCCCCTGGCAGTGCCGTGATCTCTGGTCCCTCTCCCCTGGCAGTGCCGTGCGCTCTGGTCCCTCTCCCCTGGCAGTGCCGTGCGCTCTGGTCTCTCCCCTGGCAGTGCCGTACGCTCTGGTCCCTCTCCCCTGGCAGTGCCGTGCGCTCTGGTCCCTCTCCCCTGGCAGTGCCGTGCGCTCTGGTCCCTCTCCCCTGGCAGTGCCGTGCGCTCTGGTCCCTCTCCCCTGGCAGTGCCGTGCGCTCTGGTCCCTCTCCCCTGGCAGTGCCCTGTGCTCTGGTCCCTCTCCCCTGGCAGTGCCGTGATCTCTGGTCCCTCTCCCCTGGCAGTGCCGTGCGCTCTGGTCCCTCTCCCCTGGCAGTGCCGTGATCTCTGGTCCCTCTCCCCTGGCAGTGCCGTGCGCTCTGGTCCCTCTCCCCTGGCAGTGCCGTGCGCTCGGGTCCCTCTCCCCTGGCAGTGCCGTGATCTCTGGTCCCTCTCCCCTGGCAGTGCCGTGCGCTCTGGTCCCCCTCCCCTGGCAGTGCCGTGTGCTCTGGTCCCCCTCCCCTGGCAGTGCCGTGCGCTCTGGTCCCCCTCCCCTGGCAGTGCCGTGCGCTCTGGTCCCTCTCCCCTGGCAGTCCTGTGAGCTCTGGTCTCTCCCCTGGCAGTGCTGTGAGCTCTGGTCCCTCTCCCCTGGCAGTGCCGTGCGCTCTGGTCCCCCTCCCCTGGCAGTGGTCTCTCCTCGGGCTGCTGTCATGGTGTCCATATTAACTTTTCCTTTTGTATTTTTGCAGGGATTGGATGCGGCTGATAATGACCCAAATGCCCCCCCGTATGACACTGCTCTGATCTATGACTATGAGGGGGAGGGCTCCCTGGCTGAGACTCTGAGCTCCATCACATCCCTGGCCTCAGATTCAGACCAGGATTACAACTACCTCAGTGACTGGGGCCCTCGCTTCAAGAAGCTGGCTGACATGTATGGTGACCACTAATTCTCGGTCTTGCTGACATCCTCATAGTTTCAGTCTGTGGAAATGTATCATTTTGACTGAATTACTAAATGTCGGAAATTATTCTCATTCTTTATTAATAATTTGATGGGTTTCCAACTGAATTCTGAGCCACAATTCTGTGGTGCGGGACACAACAGTCAAATCTTTTATCTCGGGTGTCAGTGGGTGAGGATGATATTGAGAATATTGTCGGGTGAGAATGATATTGTCAGTGGGTGAGGATGATATTGAGAATACTGTGGGTGGGTGAGGATGATATTGTGCTGAAAGTGTTGTAAACACAGCCTGTCAGACTGGTATCCTTCCCAAGAACCAGAAGGTCAACAGGTTCAAAAAGAAAGAGATAGAGAAAGTGAGAGAATGACACAGAGAGACATGGGCATGGAGATGGGCGGAGAGACAGATACACAAAATGTAGATGGAGAAGAGAGATGGAAACTGGGGAAGATAGTGACAGAGCGTGTGAGAAGAGCAAGAGAGAGAGGGAGAAAGAGATTGGGAATGAGTGACAGAGAGGGGGTGGGATATGGTTACACAGGGCGAGTAAGAAAGAAAAAAATACAGAACAAAAAAGAGCATAAAAGTGTGAGCGTTGGATAGGGCATAGGGTGTGTGAAGGTGGGGAGTAGGATGGAGCACAGGGTGTGTGAAGGTGGGGAGTAGGATGGGGCACAGGGTGTGTGAATTGGGGAGTGGGATGGGGCACAGGGTGTGTGAAGGTGGGGAGTAGGATGGGGCTCAGGGTGTGTGAAGGTGGGGAGTGGGATGGGGCACAGGGTGTGTGAAGGTGGGGAGTGGGATGGGGCACAGGGTGTGTGAAGGTGGGGAGTGGGATGGGGCACAGGGTGTGTGAAGGTGGGGAGTGGGATGGGGCACAGGGTGTGTGAAGGTGGGGAGTGAGATGGGGCACAGGGTGTGTGAAGGTGGGGAGTGGGATGGGGTACAGTGTGTGTGTGTGAGGGTGGGGAGTGTGATGGGGTACAGTGTGTGTGTGTGAGGGTGGGGAGTGTGATGGGGTACAGTGTGTGTGTGAGGGTGGGGAGTTGGATTGGGTACAGTGTGTGTGTAAGGGTGGGATGGGTTACAGTGTGTGTGAGGGTGGGGAGATGGATGGGGTCCAGTGTGTGTGAGGGAGGGGAGTGTGATAGGGTACAGTATGTGTGTGAGGGTGGGGAGTGGAATGGGGTACAGTGTGTGTGTGAGGATGGGGAGTGGGATGGGGTACAGTGTGTGTGAGGGTGGGGAGTGGGATGGGGTACAGTGTGTGTGTGAGGGTAGGGAGTGTGATGGGGTACAGTGTGTGTGTGAGGGTGGGGAGTGGGATGGGGTACAGTGTGTGTGAGGTTGGGGAGTGGGATGGGGTACAGTGTGTGTGTGTGTGAGGGTGGGGAGTGGGATGGGGTACAGTGTGTGTGAGGGTGGGGAGTTGGATGGGGTACAGTGTGTGTGTGAGGGTGGGGTGTTGGATGGGGTACTGTGTGTGTGTGAGGGTGGGGAGTTGGATGGGGTACAGTGTGTAAGGGTGGGGAGTTGGATGGGGTACAGTGTGTGTGTGAGGGTGGGGAGTTGGATGGGGTACAGTGTGTGTGTGAGGGTGGGGTGTTGGATGGGGTACTGTGTGTGTGTGAGGGTGGGGAGTTGGATGGGGTACAGTGTGTGAGGGTGGGGAGTTGGATGGGGTACAGTGTGTGTGTGAGGGTGGGGAGTTGGATGGGGTACAGTGTGTGTGTAAGGGTGGGATGGGTTACAGTGTGTGTGAGGTAGGGGAGTGTGATGGGGTACAGTGTGTGTGTGTGAGGGTGGGGAGTGGGATGGGGTACAGTGTGTGTGTGAGGGCGGGGAGTGGGATGGGGTACAGTGTGTGTGTGAGGGTGGGGAGTGTGATGGGGTACAGTGTGTGTGTGTGAGGGTGGGGAGTGGGATGGGGTACAGTATGTGTGTGAGGGTGGGGAGTGGGATGGGGCACAGTGTGTGTGAGGGTGGGGAGTGGGATGGGGTACAATGTGTGTGAGGGTGGGGTGTTGGATGGGGTACTGTGTGTGTGTGAGGGTGGGGAGTGGGATGGGGTACAGTGTGTGAGGGTGGGGAGTTGGATGGGGTACAGTGTGTGTGTGTGAGGGTGGGGAGTGGGATGGGGTACAATGTGTGTGAGGGTGGGGAGTTGAATGGGGTACAGTGTGTGTGAGGGTGGGGAGTGGGATGGGGTACAGTGTGTGTGAGGGTGGGGAGTGGGATGGGGTACAGTGTGTGTGTGAGGGTGGGGTGTTGGATGGGGTACAGTGTGTGTGAGGGTGGGGGGTTGGATGGGGTACAGTGTGTGTGTGAGGGTGGGGAGTGGGATGGGGTACAGTGTGTGTGAGGGTGGGGGGTTGGATGGGGTACAGTGTGTGTGTGAGGGTGGGGAGTGGGATGGGGTACAGTGTGTGTGTGAGGGTGGGGAGTGGGATGGGGTACAATGTGTGTGAGGGTGGGGAGTTGAATGGGGTACAGTGTGTGTGAGGGTGGGGAGTGGGATGGGGTACAGTGTGTGTGAGGGTGGGGAGTGGGATGGGGTACAGTGTGTGTGTGAGGGTGGGGTGTTGGATGGGATACAGTGTGTGTGTGAGGGTGAGGGGTTGGATGGGGTACAGTGTGTGTGTGAGGGTGAGGGGTTAGATGGGGAACAGTGTGTGTGTGAGGGTGGGGAGTTGGATGGGGTACAGTGTGTGTGTGAGGGTGGGGAGTGGGATGGGGATGTGTGTGTGTGAGGGTGGGGAGTTGGATGGGGTACAGTGTGTGTGTGAGGGTGGGGAGTGGGATGGGGTACAGTGTGTGTGTGAGGAGTGGGGTGGGGTACAGTGTGTGTGTGAGGGTGGGGTGTTGGATGGGGTACAGTGGGTGTGTGAGGGTGGGGAGTTGGATGGGGAACAGTGTGTGTGTGTGAGGGTGGGGAGTGGGATGGGGTACAGTGTGTGTGTGAGGGTGGAGAGTGGGATTGGGTACAGTGTGTGTGAGGGTGAGGGAGTGGGATGGGGTACAGTGTGTGTGTGAGGGTGGGGAGTTGGTTGGGGTACAGTGTGTGTGTGAGGGTGGGGAGTGGGATGTGTGAGGGTGGGGGAGTGGGATGGGGTACAGTGTGTGTGTGAGGGTGGGGAGTTGGATGGGGAACAGTGTGTGTGTGAGGGTGGGGAGTGGGATGGGGTACAGTGTGTGTGTGAGGGTGGAGAGTGGGATTGGGTACAGTGTGTGTGAGGGTGAGGGAGTGGGATGGGGTACAGTGTGTGTGTGAGGGTGGGGAGTTGGTTGGGGTACAGTGTGTGTGTGAGGGTGGGGAGTGGGATGTGTGAGGGTGGGGGAGTGGGTGGGGTACAGTGTGTGTGAGGGTGGGGAGTGGGATGGGGTACAGTGTGTGTGAGGGTGGAGAGTGGGATTGGGTAGTGTGTGTGAGGGTGAGGGAGTGGGTTGGGGTACAGTGTGTGTGTGAGGGTGGGGAGTTGGATGGGGTGCAGTGTGTGTGAGGGTGGGGAATGGGATGGGGTACAGTGTGTGTGTGAGGGTGGGGAGTGGAATGGGGTACAGTGTGTGTGTGTGAGGGTGGGGAGTGGGATGGGGTACAGTGTGTGTGTGTGAGGGTGGGGAGTGGGATGGGGTACAGTGTGTGTGTGTGAGGGTGGGGAGTGGGATGGGGTACAGTGTGTGTGTGTGAGGGTGGGGAGTTGGATGGGGTACAGTGTGTGTGGGGGTGGGGAGTGGGATGGGGTACAGTGTGTGTGAGGGTGGGATGGGGTACAGTTTGTTTGGGTGAAGAGTTGGATGGGGTACAGTGTGCGGTGCGTGAGGGTGGGGAGTTGGGTGGGGCTAGCGGGTGGGGAGTTGGGTGGGGCTAGCGGGTGGGGAGTTGGGTGGGGCTAGCGGGTGGGGAGTTGGGTGGGGCTAGCGGGTGGGAGTTGGGTGGGGCTAGCGGGTGGAGAGTTGGGTGGGGAGTTGGGTGGTGTTAGCGGGTGGGGAGTTGGGTGGGGCTAGCGGGTGGAGAGTTGGGTGGGGAGTTGGGTGGGGCTAGCGGGTGGGGAGTTGGGTGGGGTTAGCGGGTGGGGAGTTGGGTGGGGTTAGCGGGTGGGGAGTTGGGTGGGGCTAGCGGGTGGGGAGTTGGGTGGGGCTAGCGGGTGGGGAGTTGGGTGGGGCTAGCGGGTGGGGAGTTGGGTGGGGTTAGCGGGTGGGGAGTTGGGTGGGGTTAGCGGGTGGAGAGTTGGGTGGGGCTAGCGGGTGGGGAGTTGGGTGGGGCTAGCGGGTGGGGAGTTGGGTGGGGCTAGCGGGTGGGGAGTTGGGTGGGGCTAGCGGGTGGGGAGTTGGGTGGGGCTAGCGGGTGGGGAGTTGGGTGGGGCTAGCGGGTGGGGAGTTGGATGGGAGAATGTGGGACTTCGCTCGAGAGCCAGTGTAACAGAGGTTCCTGGTGGGCCTGATCTGGAGCTGACCTTGTGTTCCCGTGCTAGTGGACTAACATCAAGATGTTGGAAGTTGAGCAGACTGAGACCTGAGATATTGTCCTTTGCACTGTTATTATTTCAGCTCTCTTCATGGTGTGTATCTGTTTCCCCTTTTTCTGTCGTGTCAGCTGTTCCTGACACCGATCTGTATTAAATTCTGTTGGCGGTCAGTATTGCCAATTCACAAACCTCGTCTATATTGTCATTTGTAGCTATGATTTCGCTGTCTGGTTTTTACTGTCTGGCCAATTTACCTTGGGTATCTGAATCCACATCATTGATATCGATCAGAAAGTGTCCTGGTCCCAATACAGAACCAGCACCCTGAGACATCTCACGCAGCACCTCATTCCCCTCCTATAACTCCTCTACTCGTCTGCTCATTTCTGACCCATTCCTGGCAGGAATCAGGTGAGATTGCAAAATAAATGGTAGATTTAAAATGGAGCGCAACAGCAGAGAGACCTGAGAATCACAGAATTGTTACGGGGCAGAAGGAGGCCACACAGCCCATTGTGTCCACACCAACACTCCAAACGAGCATCATGACTTTGTGCCATCCCTCTGCCTTTTCCCTCAACATTGTTTTGATTCAAACCATCATCTAATGTCTGTTGAATGCCTCAGTTGAAATTGCCTACACCCTTTCAGGCAGCGCATTCCAGTCCCGACCCACTCGCTGTGTGAAGTTTTTTCTCACATCACATTTGCAAAATTTGGGTTTGAGTAGGGTGATCATGGCTCGGCACAACATTGAGGGCCGAAGGGCCTGTTCTGTGCTGTACTGTTCTATGTTCTATGTTCTTTTGAATCTGTGTCCTCCTCTCGATCCGTTTACGAACAGGAAGTTTCTCCCTGTCTACTCTGCACAGCCCCCTCATGATATTGAACATCTAGATGAAATCAACACGATTTTGGTGCATTTGGTGAGATCGGAGCCAGTATTCAGCAGCACTTAGTGCCGAAAATGAGCCTCCACTAGATTCCCACCATTACTGGCTGTCTCTCTGTCAGTCTCGACGGACTCGGCCTCAGTGTCTCGCCGCTAACCAGACGGAACTGCTTTTAAACGCTGATGCACTATCAATTACAACAAGATAAGAGTAGAGTGTAATCGAGGCTTTATTACGGAGAGATGTGGAGCCTCCCACAGCTGCTGCCAAAATGGCTGCAGCTCGGAAAGCACACACATTTATACTCCGCCTACTGGGCGGAGCCAGCAGGCAGGGATCTACCCGTGTACCTGTAGTACAGGAGCCTTACTGTATTACACCTCATATGTGATATATATATATACAACAGTGGTGACTACCACATTCACCCCCTGTTAAAAAAGAGTCCAGCGGGGGTAGTGGAAGGCTATTTACATGCATAGGTTAACATTTTAAGAAAAGTTTACAAATTAAGACGATTGGGCGCCTTGATCCTCCGTTGTGAGTGCCCCAGTCCCGGTGGTGATGCAGGCGTCGGTTCGGTCGGCGGTGACTCCGGGTGCCTGTCGACCTCATCTCCATCGTCCTGGAGCGGGGGCTGTGGTGAGGTGCGCTGGGGGGAGGAAGGGTGGCGCCGGGGCAGGAGGGGTGGGGGTGGGGACCCAGCTGGTGCCAGGCCCCTGAGGGAGACTGTGTCTTGGCGGCCGTCGGGGTACGCCACGTAGGCGTCCTGCGGGCTAGCATGGAGTAGCTGTACCCTCTCAACCAACGGGTCCACCTTGTGGAGCCGCACGTGCTTGCAGAGGAGAACGGGTCCTGGAGCTGCCAGCCACGTTGGGAGTGAAACCCCGGAGGTGGTCTTCCTGGGGAAGGCAAAGAGACATTCATGGGGGGCTTCATTAGTCACAGTGCAAAGGAGCGACCGAATGGAATGAAGGGTGTTGGGGAGGATCTCCTGCCAGCGGGAGGCTGGGAGATTTCTAGAGCCCAGGGCCAGCTGGACGGCCTTCCAGACCGTCCCATTCTCCCGCTCAACCTGTCCGTTTCCCCGGGGGTTGTAGCTGGTCGTCCTGCTCGAGGCGATGCCCTTGCTGAGCAGGTACTGGCACAGCTCATCGCTCATAAATGAGGATCCCCGGTCGCTGTGGATGTAGTCAGGGAAACCGAACAGAGCGAAGATGGTGTTGAGGGCTTTGATGACGGTGGCAGATGTCATATCGGGGCAACGTAGGGGAATCTGGAGTATTCGCCGACCACGTTAAGGAAGTATGTGTTTCGGTCGGTGGAGGGAAGGGGCCCTTTGAAATCCACACTGAGGCGTTCAAAGGGACAGGAGGCCTTCACTAGGTGCGCCCAGTCTGGCCGGTAGAAGTGCGGTTTGCACTTCCCGCAGACCTGGCAGTCTCTAGTGACCGGCCTGACCTCCTCAATAGAGTAGAGCAGATTGCAGGCCTTTATGAAGTGAAAAAACCGGGTGACCCCTGGGTGACAGAGATTGTGTAGGGTCCGGAGTCGGTCCACTTGTGCGCTGGCACATGTACCTCGGAATAGGGCATTGGGGGGTTCATTGAGCTTACCGGGCGATACAAAATCTCGTAATTGTAGGTGGAGAGCTCGATACTCCACCTCAAGATTTTATCATTTTTTGATCTTGCCCCGCTGTGTGTTGTTGAACATGAAGGAAACTGACCGTTGGTCAGTGAGGAGAGTGAATCTCCTGCCGGCCAGGTAATGCCTCCAATGTCGCACAGCTTCTACGATGGCTTAGGCCTCCTTCTCAACAGAGTGATGAATTTTGGAGGCATGGAGGGTGTGTGAAAATGAATGCCACGGGCCTGCATGCCTGGTTCAGGGTGGCGGCCAGAGCGACGTCTGATGCATCGCTCTCGACTTGGAAGGGGAGTGTCTCGTTGACCGAGTGCATCGCGGCCTTGGCGATGTCGGCCGTGATATATTTGAAGGTCTGGTGAGCCTCGGAAAACGGTGGAGTGAATGAGTGGGTGGGCATTGTCCACATAGTTAGGGACCCAGTGGGCGTAGTACGAGGTGAACCCCAGGCTTCGTTTGAGGGCCTTGGGGCAGTGGCGAAGAGGGAGTTCCATGAAGGGGCGCATGCAATCGGGGTCGGGCCCTAGAACTCCATTTTGAACCACATAGTCGAGGATGGCTAAGCGGTTGGTGCTGAACACGCACTTCTCCTTGTTGTACGTTAGGTTGAGGAGTTTGGCGGTGTGGAGGAATTTGGAAAGGTTAGCATCGTGGTCCTGCTGGTCGTGGCCGCAGATGGTGACGTTATCCAGGTATGGGAAGGTGGCCCACAGTCCGTACCGGTCAACCATTCGGTCCATCTCCCGTTGGAAGATCGAGACCCCGTTAGTGATGCCGAAGGGAACCCTAAGGAAGTGGTAAAGGCGGCCGTCCGCTTCGAACGTGGTGTACGGGTGGTCCGTCTTGCGAATGGGGAGCTGGTGGTAGGCAGATTTCAGGTCCACTGTTGAGAAGACCCGGTATTGTGCAATCTGATTGACCATATCAGATATGCGTGGGAGCGGGTACGCGTCGAGCTGCATGTACCGATTAATGGTCTAACTGTAGTCAACGACCATCCTGTTTTTCTCCCCAGTTTGCACAACTACCACTTGGGCGCTCCAGGGGCTGTTGCTGGCCTCGATAATGCCTTCCCATAGCAGCCGCTGGACTTCAGACCTGATGAAGGTCCTGTCCTGGGAACTGTACCGTCTTCTCCTGCTGGCGATGGGTTTGCAATCCGGGGTGAGGTTTGCAAACAGGGAAGGCAGGTCGACCTAAAGGGTTGTGAGACCGCAGACAGTAAGGGGTGGTGGGGGCCCGCCAAATTTCAGGGTCGGACTCTGGAGGTTGCACTGGAAGTCCAGGCCGGGTAGCCGGGCAGCGCAGAGGTTAGGGAGGACGTAGAGCCGGAAGCCGCTGAACTCTACGCCTTGGATGGTGAGGGTGGCGGTGCAGTACCCCCGGATTGCCACGGAGTGGAATCCTGACGCCAGGGAGATTTTCTGGTTAATGGGGTGTACCGTGAGGGAGCAGCGCCTTAGTCTACCGGGGTGGATGAAGCTCTCAGTGCTCCCGGAGTCAAGAAGGCAGGATGTCTTATACCCATCAACCTTCACTGTCGTCGACGCGGTCGCGAGGTTGTGCAGTTGGGACTGGTCGATCGTGATGGAGGCGAGACGCGGCTGGTATTGGAAGGCCTCTGGCTGGTCGGCGGCGGTTGCAGCCCATGAGCGGCCCAATGAGGTGTCCGACGAGCAGGGGCTCTGAGGCGGGGAAGATGGCGGTGCCCACGGGGCGCACGTGGTCTGAGACGAGGAAGATGGTGGCGCCCACAGGCCGCATATGGGTTGCGGGGTGGGCTGCAGGTGGGGGGTGCAGGGTCAATGGGCCTGGTTACAGCGGCGATTGAGCGGGCCTGGCATACAGCAGCGAAATATCCTTTCTTCCCGCAGGCCTTGCAGAGCGCGCTCCGCGCCGGGCAGCGATGCCAGGGGTGCTTTGTCTGTCCACCACCACTCACTCCCGGTCAACACACAAGCCTGGTGGTGCGCAGTGCTGCTCCTCACTTTGGGGATGCCAACCTAGCCAGGCTTCTGAATGTTGTGGATGAGAGGCAGGACACCCTGTTCTCCCGAGGAGGCCGGAGGACCAGCAGCAGGGTCAGCAGTACCGTCTGGGAGGCAGTGACAGAGCACTGCCGTCCAATATAGGAAGAAGATCAATGACCTCCACTGGGCTGCAAGGGTAAGTTACTACCTCCCTCCTGGCATCAGTTCCACCTTCCAACCCTCCGATATCCACCCCACAGCCACAAATCACTTGCTGACTCTTCGCATCCTCCCAACAAGCGATCTTCAAGCTTGTTGCTCGGCACCCCTGCCACCCACAGCACAACCCCTTCATGTCCAGTTGTGGCGCCCACACATGCCATCTGCTATTGACCCTCCTGGCCCATCAAGCAAGTGGCTCACAAAGCCCCCTCTTTGTCCCCACAGGAGAAGAAAGCCCATAATAAGCAGGAAGGGGCCAAGACTGGGGGGGGGGGGGGGGGATTTGAGTCCTTATGCCCTATGAGGAATGGGCTCTGGAGATCACGGGGTTGAACGAGGAGAGAGCAGTCACCGACAGCGAGGTCGGCCTGCGCCAGAGAGGTGAGGGTCCACCGCCCCTTCACCCAGATGACCCGTCTGAACTGAGTCATTCCTGTCAGACAGAATGATCCTTGCCTCTCACTGACCACATAGAACATAGAACAGTACAGCACAGAACAGGCCCTTCGGCCCTCGATGTTGTGCCGAGCAATGATCACCCTACTTAAACCCACGTAACCCGTATACCCGCAACCCAACAATCCCCCCATTAACCTTACACTACGGGCAATTTAGCATGGCCAATCCACCTAACCCGCACATCTTTGGACTGTGGGAGGAAACCGGAGCACCCGGAGGAAACCCACGCACACACGGGGAGGACATGCAGACTCCACACAGACAGTGACCCAGCCGGGAATCGAACCTGGGACCCTGGAGCTGTGAAGCATTGATGCTAACCACCATGCTACCGTGAGGCCCCTATTGATTGTCTCGCAGGATCCCCATCTGATGAGTCATTCCCTCCCACCCTCCGCCATCCAAGAGAACACCTCGGAGGAGGACTCTGAGACTACCATCGGGGCACCACAGCTATCCCCTCACCTTCCACCAGCGTAGAGACACACAGAACAAAGGCTGGGGAACTAAATTTGTACTTTGCTTCTGTCTTCACAAAGGGAGACATCAACACCAGTTTTAGTGAGGAGCTGAAGGAAATTAGTATTAGCAGAGAAACAGTTTTGGGGAAATTAATGGGATTGAAGGTGGATAGCTCTACAGGGCCTGATAATCTTCATCCCAGAGTACTTAAGGAAGTGGTCCGAGAAATAGTAGATCCATTGGTTGTCAATTTCCAAAATTCTTTGGACTCTGGAATGGTTCCTCGAGATTACAGGGTAGCGAATATAACCCCACTATTCAAAAAGGGAGGGAGAGAGAAAACGGAACTATAGACCAGTGAGATTAACGTCGGTAGTACGGATGTTGCCATTATCAAGGATTTCATAGCACAGCATTTGGAAAGCAGTGGTGTAATCAGACAAAATCAGCGTGGGTTTAAGAAAAGAAGATCATGCATGACAAATCTACCGGAATTCTTTGAAGATGTAACTAGTAAAGTTGACCAGGGAGAACTGGTGGATGTGGTTTATTTAGCCTTTCAGAAGGCTTTCGACAAGGTCTCACATAACATCTTAATATGTAAAGTTAAACCGCATGGGATTATGGGTACTGTTTTGGGATGGATAGAAAGTTGGTTAGCAGACAGCAAGCAAAAAGTTGGAATAAATGGGTCTTTATCTGATTGGCAGGCGGTGACTAGTGAGGTACCGCAGCGATCTGTGTGAGGATTCCAACTGTTCACATTATATATTCATGATTTGGACAAGGGAACTAAATAATTATCTCGAAATTTGCAGATGATATAAAGTTGAGAGGGAGGATGCAGAGATGATTCAATGGGATTTGGACAGGCTAAGTGAGTAGGCACATGCATGGCTGATGCAGTATAATGTGGATAAATGTGAGGTTATATGCTTCGGTAGCAAAAAATAGGAAGGCAGTTTGGTAGTATGACTAGGGGTATTACAGTACCTCAGAAGTGAGCTGCTATTGGTGCAGAGGACTCGCTGCCCATTGGCCCGGGTAAGTCATGTGCTTCTCAGCCGATTGGTTGAGAGGTAGGTATCTCCGCCTACAAGGCGGGATATAAGAACCCGTGTTCCCCGGCAGTCGGCCATTCTTCTGTACGTCTGCTGCCGGGCACACATCTTGTGCATTAAAGCCTTTAGTTTGGATCACATCTTCGTCTCGTGTCCAATTGATGGTGCATCAATTTAATGCACAAGTTATAAAAGATGGAGCTTCGTATCAAGCCGGACTGCCTTCGACTCAGCCCACACGCAGCAAATGCAACAGCAGCATTTAAACACTGGCTGGCGTGTTTCAATAGTTACTTGAGCACAGCTAAAAACCGCCCGACGAGGGAACAAAAATTGCATATCCTCCACTCGTGCGTGGGTACCGCCGTGTACACGCTCATGGAGGACACACCAGACTATGGCACAGCTATGGACTTGCTAAAGGGACAATTCATCCGGCCGGTGAACCAGGTCTACGCACGACACTTGCTGGCCACGAGCCAGCAATTCCCTGGTGAGTCTTTAGACAAATTCTACCAGACCCTCCTTGTTCTGGGGAGAAACTGCGCCTGCCCACAGGTTTCTGCAGCCGAGCACACCAAACTTTTAATTAGAGACGCTTTCGTGGCGGGTAGTCAATCTTCCCAGATCCGTCAGAGACTCTCGGAGAAAGACACTTTAAGCCTCACCGAGGTATGGGCCCTCGCCTCCTCTCTCGATGTCGCTAACCGCAACGCCCGCGCGTACGCTCCCGACCGCGCGGCGGCCCCCTGGGCAGCATGGAACGCGACCCCCCCCCCCCCACCTCTGCAGACTCGGAACCCCCTCAGGCCTGCGCCGCAGGGCGCCCCGATGAACCCACGGGGCCCTGCTGCTACTTCGGCGGCCAGGCCAAGCACATGCGCCAGTGCTGCCCGGCCCGCACCAGAACCTGTAAAGGCTGCGGCAAAAAGGGCCATTTTGCGGCCGTTTGCCAGTCAAAGGCGGTCGCTGCAGTCCCGAGCAGCGACCGCGGGACCACTCCCCGCGCTCCTCACGTGCCCCGCAGACCTCTCTGTCCCCAACCCCCACGAGTGATCACCGGGCATTTTGGGCCTCCGATGCCACCTGCGATCCCCGGGCGCCGCCATTTTGGGCCCCCGACTCCACGTGCGATCCCGGGGCGCCGCCATTGTGTTCACCCCCCACCATGTGCGGCCAACGGCATCTTGGTTCGGCACCGAGGACCCCGCAAGTGACCACTTGCTGCCGGATGGCGACTCGGAGCTCCTGCCACGAGTCGCCTCAGTAACGTTGGATCAGTCATGGCCCCGCACGCTTTCCACGGTGACCACGAAGATCTTCCCCAACGGCCACGAGATGAGCTGCCTGTTGGACTCCGGGAGCACGGAAAGTTTTATCCACCCCGCCACGGTAAGACGCTGCGCACTTCCCGTTTACCCGGTAAAACAAAGCATCGCTCTGGCCTCCGGTTCGCACTCGGTCCAGATCACAAGGTGCTGCATAGCGGACCTCACGGTCCAGGGGAGGAAATTAAAAAACTATAAGCTCTTCGTCCTTCCCCACCTCTGCGCGGCGGCATTCCTGGGGTTAGATTTCCAGTGCACCCTCCAGAGCTTAACATTCAAATTCGGTGGCCCTATGCCCCCCCTTACTGTCTGCAGCCTCGCGTCCCTCAAGGTCAATCCCCCCTCCTTGTTTGCGAACCTCACCCCGGATTGTAAACCCGCCGCCACCAGGAGCAGACGGTACAGTGCCCAGGACCGGACCTTCATCAGGTCCGAAGTCCAACGGCTTCTGAAGGAAGGGGTTATCGAGGCTAGCAACAGCCCCTGGCGAGCACAAGTGCTGGTGGTTAAGACCGGGGAGAAAAATCGGATGGTCATAGACTACAGTCAGACCATCAACAGGTTTACGCAGCTGAACGCCTATCCTCTCCCACGTATCTCCGACCTGGTCAACAGGATCGCGCAGTACAAGGTTTTTTCCACGGTGGACCTTAAGTCTGCCTTCCACCAGCTCCCCATCCGCACGAGTGACCGAAAGTACACTGCGTTCGAAGCGGATGGGCGACTCTACCACTTTTTAAGGGTTCCTTTCGGTGTCACGAATGGGGTCTCGGTCTTCCAAAGGGAGATGGACCGAATGGTCGACCAACACGGGTTTACGTGCAACCTTCCCGTATCTCGACAATGTCACCATCTGCTGCCACGACCAGCAGGACCACGACGCCAACCTCCGCAAATTCCTCCGTACCACAAAACTCCTTAACCTGACCTACAATGAGGATAAGTGCGTGTTTAGCACCGACCGTCTAGCCATCCTCAGCTACGTAGTGCGTAATGGAGTGATAGGCCCCGACCCCAAATGCATGCGCCCCCTGATGGAGCTCCCCCTCCCCCAAAGCCCTCAAGCGCTGTTTGGGCTTCTTTTCATATTACGCCCAGTGGATCCCCAATTACGCCGACAAAGCCCGCCCACTCATCCAGTCCACCACGTTCCCCCTGTCGATGGAGGCCCGCCAGGCCTTTAGCCGTATCAAAGCAGACATTGCAAAGGCCACGATGAGCGCTATCGACGAGTCCCTCCCCTTTCAGGTCGAGAGCGACGCGTCTGACGTAGCTCTGGCGGCCACCCTCAACCAAGTGGGCAGACCCGTGGCCTTCTCCCCTACCCTCCACGCTTCCGAAATCCGCCATTTCTCGGTCGAGAAGGAATCACAGGCCATAGTTGAAGCTGTGCGACATTGGAGGCACTATCTGGCTGGCAGGAGGTTTACCCTCCTCACAGACCAACGGTCAGTGGCCTTTATGTTTGATAATGCACAGCGGGGCAAGATAAAGAACGATAAAATCTTGCGGTGGAGGATTGAGTTGTCCACGTACAACTACGAAATCTTGTATCGTCCTGGGAAGTTAAACGAGCCTCCCGATGCCCTGTCCCACGGCACCTGTGCCAACGCACAAGTGGACCACCTCCGAACCCTCCATGCGGACCTCTGCGACCCGGGGGTCACCCATTGTTTCCATTTCATAAAGACCCGCAACCTGCCCTACTCCATCGAGGAGGTCAGGACAGTGACCAGGGACTGCCACATCTGCGCGGAGTGCAAGCCGCACTTCTACTGCCCCGAACAAGTGCACCTGATAAAGGCTTCCCGCCCCTTTGAACGTCTCAGCATGACTTCAAAGGTCCCCTCCCCTCCAACAACCGCAACACGTACTTCCTCAACGTGATTAACAAGTACTCCCGTTTCCCTTTCGCCATCCCCTGCCCCGACATGACCATAACCACCATCATTAAAGCCCTCCAAAGCATTTTCTCCCTGTTCGGATTCCCCGCGTACATTCATAGCGATAGGGGGTCCTCCTTTATGAGCGACGAGCTGCATCAATTCCTGCTCAGCAGGGGCATCGCCTCCAGCTGGATGACCAGTTACAACCCCCGGGGTAACGGACAGGTCGAGAGGGAGAACAGTACGATCTGGAAGACCGTCCTGCTGGCCCTACAGTCCAGAAATCTCCCCGTCTCCCACTGGCAAGAGGTCCTCCCAGACGCCCTCCACTCAATCCGGTCACTTCTCTGTACCGGCACTAACCAAACACCTCACGAACGTCTTCTTGTTTTTCCCAGGAAGTCTTCCTCAGGGACCCCGCTCCCGACCTGGCTGGCTACCCCCGGGCCCATTCTGCTCCGGAAACACATGCGGGTGCACAAGTCGGACCCGTTGATCGAAAGAGTCCAGCTACTCCACGCGAATCCGCAATACGCGTATGTGGAATATCCCGACGGCCGACAGGACACGGTCTCCCTCTGGGACCTGGCACCCGCCGGATCTCGGCCACACCCCCCAGCACCAGCCCCCCCTCCCCGACACCCACTGCCCCCAGCAACGTCGCACCCACAGCTCAGCAGACAGGGACCCCCTCCCCTGGCCCCCACTAGCTCCGACCAGGAGTACGGACACAGAAACAAGATCATCGCTCCCAGGGTCACGGACGACCACTGCTCCGACGTCGCTGGCACAACTACACAGGTCAAGCAGGACATCGAGGGCGCCCACTCAACTGATTGAATCGATGTGACCTACGGGTGGACTTCTGCCTGCGGATGGACTCTTGTGATTTTCTTTTGTTCTTTACCTATTCACCCATTCCCCCCCCCCCCCCCCCCCCCCGGATTATGCACACTGTACATAGTTCTTTTTTTTTCCTCTTGCACATTAATTACCGGTCAGTGGGCAGCCATCGATGCAACGGCACGGCCTAAACATCTCTTGTCATACTACCAGTCTCACGTACTCACGGGACACCACCTCCCCACCCCTCATGCCCGCGTTTCCCCCCCCCGCTTCCTTTTCAACAAGGGGTATTACGGTACCTCAGAAGGGAGCTGCTATTGGTGCAGAGGTCTCGCTGCCCATTGCCCCGGGTAAGTCATGTGCCTCTCAGCCGATTGGCTGAGAGGTAGGTAGCTCCGCCTACAAGGCGGGATATAAGAACCCGTGTTCCCCGGCAGTCGGCCATTCTTCTGTACGTCTGCTGCCGGGCACACATCTTGTGCATTAAAGCCTTTAGTTTGGATCGCATCATCGCCTCGTGTCCAATTGATGGTGCATCAGGCAGATTATTTGAATGGGTGTAAATTGATAGAGGTGGATACTCAGCGAGACCTTGGTGTCCTCGTGCATCAGTCGCTGAAAGTAAGCGTGCAGGTACAGCAGGCAGTAAAGAAGGCAAATGGTATGTTGGCCTTCATAGCGAGAGGATTTGAGTACAGCAATAGGGATGTTTTACTGCAATTGTATCGGGCATTGGTGAGGCCACACCTGGAGTATTGTGGGCAGTTTTGGTGTCTTTATCTGAGGAAGGATGTTCTTGCTATGGAGGGAGTGCAGAGAAGGTTTACCAGGCTGATTCCTGGGATGGTGGGACTGTCATTTGAGGAAAGACTAAATCGGTTAGGATTATATTCATTGGAGTTTAGAAGAGTGAGAGGGGATCCCATAGAAATTTACATAATTCTAACAGGAGGCTGGTTTAGCACAGTGGGCTAAGACAGCTGGCTTGTAATGCAGAACAAGACCTGCAGCGCGGGTTCAATTCCCGTTCCAGCCTCCCTGAACAGGCGCCGGAATGTGGTGACTCGGGACTTTTCACAGTAACTTCATACTTGTGACAATAAATTATTATTATTAGGATTAAACAGCACAGTGTTAATAATAATAATCTTAATTAGTGTCACAAGTAGGCTTACATTAACACTGCAGTGAAGTTACTGTGAAAATCCCTGAGGTGCCACACTCCAGCGTGTTCGGGTACACCGAGGGAGAATTCAGAATGTCCAATTCACCTAACAAGCACGTTTTTCGGGACTTGTGGGAGGAAATTGGAGCACCCGGAGGAAACCCACGCAGATACAGGGAGAACGTGCAGACTCTGCACAGACATTGACCGTGGCCAGGAATTGAACCGGGGGCCCTAGCTCTGTGAAGCAACGGTACTAACCACTGTGCTACCATGCCACCCAGAAAAAATGCCTAGTTTGAGGATAAGGGGTAAACCTTTAAGGACTGAGGTGATAACCCGTACCAGCCTCCCCGGACAGGCGCCGGAATGTGGCGACTAGGGGCTTTTCACAGTAACTTCATTGAAGCCTACTCGTGACAATAAGCGATTTTCATTTCATAACAAATTTCTTCACCCAGACAGCGGTGAATCTGTGGGATTCAGTACCACAAAAAGTAGTTGAGGCCAAAACGTTGTATAATTTCAAGAATAAATTAGATTTGGTTTTGGGGATATAGGGGGAAGGCAATAATAGGTAGGCAGATTATTATTTGAATGGGTGCAAATTGAGAGAAGTAAATACTCAGCGAGACCAGAGCAGATGCTCAGACACAGCTGTGATGTCAGGTACATTTCAGTGACTTCATAGCCAATCGGAGGAGTCCCAAAGACTTTGGGTGCAGTAGACGGTGCCGAAAATGTGTGGCACTGAGGCCAACACTGCTCAGGTGGCGACCGCAGTGGAAAACCTGGAGTACAACGTCAGTGCCTTGAGTGGTGGTGTCCAAGGCATGGCTCAGTCTGTGACGACCGTGGCTGAGGGCCTCGACACAATGTCTGATGCAGGTGGACATTGCGGAGGTTCTCCAGAGCATAGCACAGTCACTAAGGAGCATTGCTGAGGACGTCAACACCATGGTAGAGGCAATGGTACTCAATAGTGTAGTGCTACTCAGTGGAGATGTGTGGAGAGATCAGTTCAGTCCATAAGAGGGTCATTCAGGAATCTGGTAATAGTGGGGAAGACGCTGTTTTTGAATCTGTTAGTGTGTTCTCACACTTTGTATCTCCTGCCCGATGGAAGAAGTTGGGAGAAAGAATAACTGAGGTAGGAGGGGTCTTTGATTATGCTGCCCGCTTTCCCAAGGCACCGGGAAGTCTAGACAGAGTCAATGGATGGGAGGTATGTTTGTGTGATGGACTGGGCTGTGTTCATGATTCTCTAGCTTCTTGGGCCATGCAGTTGCCATACCAGGCTGTGATGCAGCTAGATAGGATGGTTTCTATGGTGCATCTGTAAAGTTGATAAGAGTCAATGAGGACATGCCGAACTTCCTTAGTATCCTGAGGAAGTATAGGCGCTGTTGTGATTTCTTGGTCGTAGCGTCAACGTGGGTGGACCAGGACAGATGCGCACACCTAGGAATTTGAAGCTGTCAAACATCTCCACCTCGTCACCATTGATGCAGACAGAGGTGTGTACGATACTTTGCTTCCTGAAGTAAATCACTAGCTGCTTAGTTTTGCTGACATTGAGGGAGAGATACCACTAGCTTCTCTCTCTCCCTCCTATATTCTGTCTCATTGTTGTTCGAGATCCGACCCACCATGGTCGTGTCATCAGCAAACATGTAGATGGAGTTGGAGCCACATTTTGCCATACTGTCGTGTGTGTATAGGGAGTATAGTAGGGGGCTAAGTACGCAGCCTTGCGGGGCCCCGGTATTGAGGACTATCGTGGAGGAGGTGTTGTTTATCCTTAAGTATTGTGGTCTGGAAAAGGCCTTCGACAGAGTCGAGTGGAAATACCTCATAGAGGTACTGGAGCGGTTCGGGCTTGGAACAGGGTTCACCGCTTGGGTAAAGCTCCTGTACAACGCACCCATGGCGAGTGTACAGACCAACAATACCAACTCCCAATACTTCCAGCTGCACAGGGGCACCAGACAAGGATGCCCACTGTCCCCGCTGCTGTTCGCACTAGCAATTGAACCGCTAGCAATCGCGCTCAGGGCAGCAAAAAATTGGAGGGGGATCCGAAGGGGAGGTAGAGAGCACAGAGTCTCACTCTATGCGGATGATCTGCTCCTCTATATCTCGGACCCACAAAGCAGCATGGACGGAATCATCGCGCTCCTGAAAGAGTTTGGAGCCTTCTCGGGCTACAAACTCAACATGAGCAAAAGTGAGATCTTCCCAGTACACCCGCAAGGGGGGGGGGGGGGGCAGCACTAAAGGGGCTGCCGTTCAATCAAGCCCGACATAAATTCCGCTACCTGGGGATCCAAATAGCCCATGACTGGAAAGGGATCCACAAATGGAACCTCACCAGCCTGACGGAGGAAGTTAAAAAGGACCTGCAAAGATGGAACACACTCCCGCTCTCCCTCGCGGGGAGAGTTCAGACGATCAAAATGAACGTACTGCCCAGGTTCCTCTTCCTGTTTAGATCCATTCCGATCTACATCCCCAAGGCCTTTTTCAAAGCGCTGGACAAACTCATCATGGCGTTCGTATGGGGGGGTAAAAATGCTAGGATCCCAAAGAAGGTCTTACAAAAAACAAAAACCAGGGGAGGGCTAGCCCTCCCGAATCTACAATTCTACCACTGGGCAGCAACAGCCGAGCGAGTAAGGGGATGGATCCAGGAGCCAGAGGCTGAGTGGGTGCGTGCGGAGGAGGCCTCCTGCATGGGAACCTCCCTCCGGGCCCTCGCCACGGCAGCACTCCCATCCCCACCCAAAAAACACTCCAGCAGCCCAGTGGTGACAGCCACCCTCCAATCCTGGAACCAACTGCGGCAGCAACTTGGCCTGACCAAAATGTCGAACAGGGCTCCCATCTGCAACAACCATAGGTTCACACCAGCACTGACTGACGCCACCTTCAAAAGGTGGAGGCAGGACGGGGGGACACTGACAGTCAGGGACCTATACACGGACGACAGGATCGCAACACTGGACGAACTGACAGAGAAGTTTCAGCTAGCTGGGGGGAACGAGCTACGGTACCTGCAGCTCAAAAACTTCCTACGAAAGGAGACAAGGACGTACCCACAACCGCCACGACAGACACTACTGGAAGACCTACTGGACGCAAGTATCCTAGAGAAAGGGAACTGTAGTGACATGTATGACCGACTGGTAGATAGGGACGACACCGTACTGGACGCAACAAGAAGGAAATGGGAGGACGACCTGGGGATGGAGATAGGGTGGGGACTCTGGAGCGAAGCACTGCATAGGGTCAACTCCACCTCCACGTGCGCAAGGCTCAGCCTGACGCAACTAAAAGTGGTACATAGAGCCCACTTAACAAGAACCCGTATGAGTAGGTTCTTCCCGGAGGTGGAAGACAGATGTGAACGGTGCCAAAGAGGCCCGGCCAACCACGCCCACATGTTCTGGTCTTGCCCCAGACTCGTGGAGTACTGGACAGCCTTCTTCGAGGTTATGTCCAAAGTGGTGGGAGTGAGGGTGGAGCCATGCCCGATAGTGGCGGTCTTCGGGGTTTCAGAACAGCCAGATCTATTCCTGGGGAGGAGGGCGGACGCCCTTGCCTTTGCCTCCCTGATCGCCCGCCGTAGAATCCTGTTTGGCTGGCGGTCAGCAGCACCGCCCAGAGCTGCGGATTGGCTGTCCGACCTCTCGGAATCTCTCCAAATGGAGAAAATCAAATTTGCCATCCGAGGGTCGGACGACGGCTTCCACAGAACGTGGGAGCCATTCATGCAACTGTTCCGGGACCTATTTGTGGCCAATGTACAAGAGGAAGAATAGTCGGGGGAAGGTAGCGGGAGGGGCTACAGGTTCGGTACGGGGGTTCGATGGCTAGCTAAGGCCCAAAACCAAACTAAATAAACATGTTGGGGGGGGGGGGGGGGGGGGGGGGGGGCGGGCGCAGTTACTACTACGAAGATGCTTACCTGTAAATATGTATGTTAATTTTTGCGTGTTTGTTTGTTGTTTTTTTTCTCCTAACAATTTGTAATTTGTTCAATATAAAATATGAAAACTGAATAAAAACATTTATAAAAAAAAAAAAAGTATTGTGGTCTATGGGTCGGGAATTCAAGGGAAAAAAAATTCTCTCAGGGTTCAGAAACTAACGGCCTCTCCAGCGATGCCTTAACCGAGCACTGTTTAACGCTGGTCCACACAAACATGGACCAGTTGCAACGGCACCTGGGGTGTGTGTCTCCCAGGTCATTGGAGACCCCTGGGTGGTCAGATTCTGGGCAGAATGGTACCCTGGCACTCCCGTTGGCACCCGGGAATTGTCATCTGGCTCTGCCACTGGACACCCTGGCAGTACCATATTGGCAATGCCAGGGTGGCCAGGTGGCACTGCTTTGCCAGGGTACCAGGATGGCAGTGCTAAGCTCTCAGGGTGCCAGGCTGCCTGTGTCAGAGATTGGACCTGTGGGTGTCTTGCCTTAAGATGTGGGGTGAAGGAGGGCTAGAGAATCCTGGAAGAAGTAAGTTGGGTGCATTGGGGGGGGGTTCCTGGGGCTACGGTGGGGATGCTAAGGGGGGTCGAAAGATCGGGGGTGCCTTTAAATATGCGGCCCGATCCACGAGTACTCTTCCTGTACTAGCAAGCTGAGCACATCACTGCAGAAAATGATGTATGTGCGGCCTTGACAGGACGTTCCTCACCAAGGCCAAAGTGCCTTTGAACAGTGCAGTGTTTCCCGGCAAATAGGCCAGAACTTTGTCCACATGAATTGGAAGCAATTCCCAGCCCCCTCTGTAAAGAGCTTGACAAGCTGGAACTGCTAAAGCTCCACTCACCAGACACTCATTCCAGCCAAGAAGGCGGCTCGGAGAAGATCTGCTCCCTGATTTGGGGAGTCTGAAGTGGACCAACTGCTGGTTCGTGATGCAGAACAAGGCCAACAGCGTCGGTTCAATTCCCGTACCGGTTGAGAATTCTGAATTCTCCCTCTGTGTACCCGAACAGGTGCTGGAATGTGGCGACTCGGGGCTTTTCACAGTAACTTCATTGCAGTGTTAATGTAAGCCTACTTGTGACACTAATAAAAATTATTATTATTAGGAGAGGAGGAGCAGCATCTTCCCCAGGGTTGGCCGCAGGCTCATGCCTGTCCTCCTAACGGTGCCTGGGAGGAGGTGGCAGAGGCAGTCAGTGCTGCCAGCATCACCAGGAGGACCGGCAGGCAATGCCGGAAGATGAATGACTTCCTTAGGTCGGGCATCCTGTTGGTCCTGGTAAATACTTGCACCAATTCACACCCGCGTGACTCCTGCCTGGAAAGTGTGGTGCATGGCGGAGGGGTGGAGCATCGGGAGTTCAGTCTGTTAATCATATTTAAGTCCATGTAATCTGCCGCCCTTACCTGGTCTGGCCTATCTGTGACTCCAGATCCACAGCAAAGTGGTTGACTCTTAACTGCCCCCTCAAGGGCAATTAGAAATGAGTAATAAATGCTGGCATAGCCTGCGAAGCCCACGTCCCATGAACGAATAAAAAAAAAAACGGGATCGGCACCTCTTGCCTGACCCTCAACTCTTGGCCCAATCGTGAATCTCGCTGCCAGGGTCAGGCAGTGGAAAATGCACCCTAGTTGCTGGTTGCAATTTGGATTCCTGGTGATTTGTGATTTGGATTCACAGTAACTTCATTGAAGCCTACTCGTGACAATAAGCGATTTTCATTTCATTTCATTTTCATCCCAACAAGCGTACAACGAGACAGGTCATTCTGTTGCAAGATTGAATGAAGAGTAGAAAGCAATGAGTGATGGTGTTGATCTTGTACATGACGTCATGTTGTCAGTGAATTTAGATGCAAGGGATTTATCGGTTGCTTCTTACAATAATTGCCCAACTTTGAGTGAAGCTCTGAGTCAGTGGAGATTCTGGCACAGGCCATGACTGATGTGGATTTCATGCTAACTTGGTGCTGAATGGTTGCAGCTTGATGTCACAGCGGTATTCCTGTACACGTTCCTGATGTCTCCCAGCTGTCGGCAGCAGATTCCAATCAGTGAACTCTAGCCTCTCTGATCTTCCCTGTCCAGATGACTAAGATATTTCTTTGAGAATGTGGGAGATTCAGAATTGGAATGCATATCCTAAAATATTACAGTTCACGCAGTCTTGTGCAGTTGGAGCAGTGGTGAGAGGAGCATTGTTCATGTGTAACTCACTTCCCAGCTCTGTCCGGTGTGATGCTGAGTCGAAGCAAGTTTATTGACTTTCAGAAAGGTTCAGGCCATTAGCTCACCCAGCGATTTCACTGATGAGACCTGCTATTGAAACACAATTGTATCAAAGTATCTGAAATTAGCTTTTGTCTAATTACTCCCTCCAGGAGCAGTCAACGATCTTCAATTCACATTCACAATTCAAAACATTTCAAAGATTTGTGGCCTCTGCGAAAAACCTGCTGACATTTAAACTAGTTTGTATGTACTTTAGACACATGCCCCATACAAACATATCCTGCGGGATTCTCTGTCAGCGGGATTCTCCGTCAGCGGGATTCTCTGTCAGCAGGATCCTCCGTCAGCGTGATTCTCCGTCAGCGGGATTCTCCGTCAGCGGGATTCTCTGTCAGCGGGATTCTCTGTCAGCGGGATTCTCTGTCAGCGGGATTCTCTGTCAGCGGGATTCTCCGTCAGCGGGATTCTCCGTCAGCGGGATTCTCTGTCAGCGGGATTCTCCGTCAGCGGGATTCTCCGTCGCGGGATTCTCCGTCAGCGGGATTCTCCGTCAGCGGGATTCTCTGTCAGCGGGATCCTCCGTCAGCGGGATTCTCCGTCAGCGGGATTCTCCGTCGCGGGATTCTCCGTCAGCGGGATTCTCCGTCAGCGGGATTCTCCGTCAGCGGGATCCTCCGTCAGCGGGATTCTCCGTCAGCGGGATCCTCCGTCAGCGGGATTCTCCGTCGCGGGATTCTCCGTCAGCGGGATTCTCCGTCAGCGGGATTCTCCGTCAGCGGGATCCTCCGTCAGCGGGATTCTCCGTCAGCGGGATCCTCCGTCAGCGGGATTCTCCGTCAGCGGGATTCTCCGTCGCGGGATCCTCCGTCAGCGGGATTCTCCGTCAGCGCGACCCTCCGTCAGCGGGATTCTCCGTCAGCGGGATCCTCCATCAGCGGGATTCTCCGTCGCGGGATCCTCCGTCAGCGGGATTCTCCGTCAGCGCGACCCTCCGTCAGCGGGATTCTCCGTCAGCGGGATCCTCCATCAGCGGGATTCTCCGTCGCGGGATCCTCCGTCGCGGGATCCTCCGTCAGCGGGATTCTCCGTCGCGGGATCCTCCGTCAGCGGGATTCTCCGTCAGCGGGACCCTCCGTCAGCGGGATCCTCCATCAGCGGGATCCTCCGTCAGCGGGATTCTCCGTCAGCGGGATTCTACGTCAGCGGGATTCTCCATCAGCGGGATTCTACGTCAGCGGGATTCTACGTCAGCGGGATTCTCCATCAGCGGGATTCTACGTCAGCGGGATCCTCCTCCCCACCGGCAGTGCTCCCACGCCCACATGTTTTCCGACAACATGGGGTGGCCCACAATGGGAATCCCCATTGGCTGGCTGTGGTAACGGAAATCCCGCTGCCGGGGGGAGGCATTCAAAAGGCATCTCAACAAATACATGGATAGGATGGGTATAGTGGGATACGGTACAAGAAAGTGCTGAGGGTTTTGGCCAAGGTTAGCATCATGACTGGTACAGGCTTGGAGGGCCGAAGGGCCTGTTCCTATGCTGTATTGTTCTTTATTCTAGACACTGTTTGCATATCATTAGCGGCCCGACTCAGTATTCTCCAGGGCCTCTGCGAGTCTCCGCCTCCGATGGGCCGAGTTCCCAGGTTCCAACTCATCCCATTTTCCTTGACAGGGCCTGTAGCCCTGACGTTTACAGCACTTCAGGTGCAGATTCGGATACTTTTTAAACGGGTTTAGGGTTCTGCCTCCACCAGCAAAGGCAAATTCCAGACACCCACCACCTCCTGCATAATAAGGTTTTTCCTCATGTCACCTACAACCCTTTTGCCACTTAACTCGAACCTGTTTTTCTCTCTGCCAAGGGAACTAGGTTCCTCCTGTCTACTCTATCTCTACCCCTCACAATGTTCATAGAGTTTACAGTGCAGAAGGAGGCCATTCGGCCCATCGAGTCTGCACCGGCTCCTGGAAAGAGCACCCCACCCAAGGTTAACACCTCCACCCTATCCCCATAACCCAACCCAACACTAAGGGCAATTTTGGACACTAAGGGCAATTTATCATGGCCAATCCACCTAACCAGCACATCTTTGGACTGTGGGAGGAAACCGGAGCACCTGGAGGAAACCCACGCACACACGGGGAGGATGTGCAGACTCCGCACAGACAGTGACTCAAGCCGGAATTGAACCTGGGACCCTGGAGCTGTGAAGCGATTGTGCTATCCACAATGCTACTGTGCTGCCTATTTTGTATATCTCAAACATGGCATCCCTCAGCCTTCTCTGTTCCAAATGAGATTCTCTCTGATCAAACTCATCTTTCTGCCACCAAACTCCGACCAGGATCATCCAGGGACATAGTGGGACAAAAGAAGATAATTATGGAATGTGCATTAGGATAAAATAAAGGAAGCATGGTGGGGCAGTGGTTAGCACTGCTGCCTCGTGGCACTGAGATCCCAGGTTTGATCCAGGCTCTGGGTCACTGTCCATGTGGAGTTTGCACATTCTCCCCATGTCTGCGTGGGTTTCACCCCCACAGCCCAAAGATGTGCAGGTTAGGTGGATTGGCCATGCTAAATTGCCCCTTAATTGGAAAAAAAATGAATTGAGTACTCTAAATTTTAAAATAAAGGATTAAAAGAGTAATGAAAACGCAGCTGCTCCCACGCTCACATCACGTGACCCCCCTCCAGCTTTAATTCATTCATGGGACGTGGGCATTGCTGGCTGGGCCAGCATTTATTGCACATGCCTAATTCCCTTTGCAAATGTGGTGGTGAGCTGAACCACTTCGGTCCATGTGGTGTCGCTGTACCCACTGTATTGTTAGGGAGGGAATTCCAGAACTTCGACCCAGCAACAGTGAAGCAACGCCAAGTCAGGATAGTGAGAGGCTTGGAGGGGAACTTCCAGCTGATGGTGTTCCCATGTGTCTGCTGCCCTTGTCCTTCTAGATGGTAGTAGTCGTTGCTTGGAAGGCATCATCTAAGGAGCCTTGGTGAGATCCTGCAGTGCACCAAATGAATGGTACATACGGCTGCTATCGTGTGTCGTTGGTGGAGGAAGTGAATATTTATGGATGGTACCAATCAAGCGAGACTGCTTTGTCTGAGGTGGTATAAAACTTTGTGGGTGTTATTGAATTGAACTCATCCAGGCGAGTTGGCAGTATTCCATCATACTCTTGAACTGTGCCTTGTACATGGAGGACAGGCTCTGGAGTCAGGAAGTGAGTTACTCATCACAGGAGAGGGGAGCGGTGACGCAGTGGTCCTGTCACTAGCCTAATAACCAGAGGCCCAGAGTAATGTTCTTGGGACCGGGGTTCAAATCCTACCACAGTAGATGTTGGAATTTAATTTCAATAAAAATATCTGGAATACAGTCTAATGATGACTTTGAATAGATCTAGCAACTCAAGACGGGGCATCCATGAAGCGCTGTGGACCATCATTAGCAGAATTATACTCAACTACAATCTGCAACCTCATGGCCTGGCATATCCCCCACTCTACCATTACCACCAAGCCAGGGGATCAACCCTGGTTCAATAAAGAGTGCAGGAGAGCATGCCTGCATCACCAGCTTCTTTCGTGTCTTTATGCGATGCTTTTTTCTGCTGCATCGTTGTGCACTCTCTGGCCTGTCAGCCACATTGCTGATGTCTTCTTGTTTGGTGTTTTCATGGAACTCACAGTATCTCCCACTCTCCTTCTCTTCCTCTTTTTTCTTGTGAGAGCGATTTTGTGACTGCTCATTTTCCGCTTGGCGTTGGTAGCACCCATCTTGCCGCTGGCCTGTGCTATGGGTGCGATTGTTTGTGGATCATTTGCCTAGATGTTTCGTGTTGGCACACTTCCGAGCGGTCGTGGTCAGGTCTGCACCTTCAGTAGCGCCTGCAGAGCCTCACACTCTGCTGTCTGGGTTGGATCCACATCCCCAGTGTTGGGTGCTCTCCCTGTATCATGTGTTTGAGCCCCTAGTGAGGGCCTCCTCGTCACTTGGAATTGCAATGCATAGCTCATCATTTCCTGAAGAACCAAGCAATGGCTCATCCTTGTCTTGTAATATTATTCAACATCGTGGGCCGAAGGGCCTTTTCTGTGCTGTATTTCCTATGTTCTATATACGTATCATCTGTCATCGTACAGCTGTATACCGATATGGCCATCAGCCCCTCTAACTCATCTTTTGGTGGAGCGGCCTTGTGCAGTGGGGAGTCCCCTACCGGAACCATTTCATAAGCCTGAGATGATTCACCATATGCCCCTGGAGCCAGTTTCTCCAGAATGGGTATTATATCTTCCGTTATTAAATGTTTGCAGCTGAGGCGTTTTCCTCCAAGGTGTCTGCTACTATGTGGAAGGGAAATTAATGAGTTGCCCACTTAGAAACATGCTGGGAAATGCTTGACTATAGTTTAACACTGCTTTTGAATGAAAATAAGTAGGTCAGTTAATGTAAACAAAATACTGCTTAATATGTTGGTCTCCGCCTTATTATGATAACACATTGTCCTCTGAAAGATAACAAAATGTGTACTCGAGTTGTTTTTAGCCAAGGGCAAGAACATACGTACTACGTATTTCATCTGACGTACTTTCCAAGGTATACTTAATACAAACATATAAAGATGGCAACACGGTAGCATGGTGGTTAGCATCAATGCTTCACAGCTCCAGGGTCCCAGGTTCGATTCCCGGCTGGGTCACTGTCTGTGCGGAGTCTGCACGTCCTCCCCGTGTGTGCGTGGGTTTCCTCCGGATGCTCCGGTTTCCTCCCACAGTCCAAAGATGTGCGGGTTAGGTGGATTGGCCATGCTAAATTGCCCATAGTGTCCTAAAAAGTAAGGTTAGGGGGGGGGGGGGGGGGGTGGTGGTTATTGGGTTACGGGTATAGGGTGGATACGTGGGTTTGAGTAGGGTGATCATGGCTCGGCACAACATCGAGGGCCGAAGGGCCTGTTCTGTGCTGTACTGTTCTATGTTCTATGTTATATGCTTTCTTCGATCGAATCTCAGAGTGCTGTGGAATGGCTATGCAGCCAGATCACTCCTCTCTCTGCAAATATTTGTGCAAATAAATATCCTTAAATCGAACATCGAAGAATTTGTCTTCATTATAATTTCCACGACATACTGCAACCTTTCCATCTCTGCAGTGCCATCTCAGAGCTTTCACACTTCTCGGTGTTCTGCGCAGACTGGGCGTTCCTTGTGATCATCTCGTCATTCCCACCAAACAATCTTACTAGCGTTGTAGAGTTGTCCTCATCTGGCTCACCCTCCGACACTTTACTTTCTTCCTCATATTCATGGTCTTCGTAAATATCATCGTAGTCCTCATCATCAGAGACAATATCTTCATACTCATCAGTATCGTCTTCCGTGAAGTATAACAGTGCTCATGGAATTGTGTTCATGCAGGAATTGACCTATTTTTAAATCAGCAGCGAGACTTACTGCAGATCTTCCATCTAACACTCCGTGCTCTGGAACCTCGGGAGGAGTGAAGAAGTTGAAAAATTATTATTTTAGTATAGTTTTCATAACTGCTTTACGAGTAGGCCTCCCCGATGAACTCAATGCATTCTATGCTCGGTTCGAACAGGAAACCAACAATCCGCTGCCGAGTGCCCCAGCTGCCCATAACTCACCCATATCCACCATAGAACATAGATAGAACGATACAGCGCAGTACAGGCCCTTCGGCCCTCGATGTTGCACCAACATGGAAAAAAAAACTAAAGGCCATCTAACCTACACTATGCCCTTATCATCCTTATGCTTATCCAATAAACTTTTAAATGCCCTCAATGTTGGCGAGTTCACTACTGTTGCAGGTAAGGCATTCCACGGCCTCACCACTCTTTGCGTAAAAAACCCACCTCTGACCTCTGCCCTATATCTATTACCCCTCAATTTAAGGCTATGTCCCCTCGTGCTAGCCACCTCCATCCGCGGGAGAAGGCTCTCACTGTCCACCCTATCAAACCCTCTGATCATTTTGTATGCCTCTATTAGGTCACCTCTTAACCTTCTTCTCTCTAACGAAAACAACCTCAAGTCCATCAGCCTTTCCTCATAAGATTTTCCCTCCATACCAGGCAACATCCTGGTAAATCTCCTCTGCACCCGTTCCAAAGCTTCCACGTCCTTCCTATAATGAGGCGACCAGAACTGTACGCAATACTCCAAATGCGGCCGTACTAGAGTTTTGTACAACTGCAACATGACCTCATGGCTCCGGAACTCAATCCCTCTACCAATAAAGGCCAACACACCATAGGCCTTCTTCACAACCCTATCAACCTGGGTGGCAACTTTCAGGGATCTATGTACATGGACACCGAGATCCCTCTGCTCATCCACACTACCAAGAATTTTACCATTAGCCAAATATTCCTCATTCCTGTTATTCTTTCCAAAGTGAATCACCTCACACTTCTCCACATTAATCTCCATTTGCCACCTCTCAGCCCAGCTCTGCAGCTTATCTATGTCCCTCTGTAACCTGCAACATCCTTCCGCACTGTCTACAACTCCACCGACTTTAGTGTCGTCTGCAAATTTACTCACCCATCCTTCTGCGCCCTCCTCTAGGTCATTTATAAAAATGATAAACAGCAACGGCCCCAGAACAGATCCTTGTGGTACGCCACTCGTAACTGAACTCCATTCTGAACATTTCCCATCAACCACCACTCTCTGTCTTCTTTCAACTAGCCAATTTCTGATCCACATCTCTAAATCACCCTCAATCCCCAGCCTCCGTATTTTCTGCAATAGCCGACCGTGGGGAACCTTATCAAATGCTTTACTGAAATCCATATACACCACATCAACTGCTCTAACCTCGTCCACCTGTTCAGTCACCTTCTCAAAGAACTCAATAAGGTTTGTGAGGCATGACCTACCCTTCACAAAACCATGCTGACTATCCCTAATCATATTATTCCTATCTAGATGATTATAAATCGTATCTTTTATAATCCTCTCCAAGACTTTACCCACCACAGACATTAGGCTCACCGGCCTATAGTTACCGGGGTTATCTCTACTCCCCTTCTTGAACAAAGGGACCACATTTGCTATCCTCCAGTCCTCTGGCACTATTCCTGTAGCCAATGATGACCTAAAAATCAAAGCCAAAGGCTCAGCAATCTCTTCCCTGGCTTCCCAGAGAATCCTAGGATAAATCCCATCAGGCCCCGGGGACTTATCTATTTTCACCTTGTCCAGAATTGCCAACACTTCTTCCCTACGCACCTCAATGCCATCTATTCTAATAGCCTGGATCTCAGCATTCTCCTCCACAATATTATCTTTTTCCTGAGTGAATACTGACGAAAAGTATTCATTTAGTATCTCGCTTATCTCCTCAGCCTCCACACACAACTTCCCACCACTGTCCTTGACTGGCCCTACTCTTACCCTAATCATTCTTTTATTCCTGACATACCTATAGAAAGCTTTTGGGTTTTCCTTGATCCTACCTGCCAAAGACTTCTCATGTCCCCTCCTTGCTCGTCTTAGCTCTCTCTTTAGATCCTTCCTCGCTTCCCTGTAACTATCAAGCGCCCCAACTGAAACTTCACGCCTCATCTTCACATAGGCCTCCTTTTTCCTCTTAACAAGAGATTCCACTTCTTTGGTAAACCACGGTTCCCTCGCTCTACCCTTTCCTCCCTGTCTGACTGGTACGTACTGATCAAGAACACGCAATAGCTGTTCCTTGAACAAGCTCCACATATCCAGTGTGCCCAACCCTTGCAGCCTACTTCTCCAACCTACACATCCTAAGTCATGTCTAATGGCATCATAATTGCCCTTCCCCCAGCTATAACTCTTGCCCTGCGGGGTATACTTATCCCTTTCCATCACTAATGTAAAGGTCACCGAATTGTGGTCACTGTCTCCAAAGTGTTCACCTACCTCCAGATCTAACACCTGGCCTGGTTCATTACCCAAAACCAAATCCAAAGTGGCCTCACCTCTTGTTGGCCTGTCAACATATTGTGTCAGAAAACCCTCCTGCACACATTGTACAAAGAACGACCCATCCAATGTACTCGAACTATATCTTTTCCAGTCAATATTAGGAAAATTAAAGTCTCCCATAACAACTACCCTGTTACTTTCGCTCTTTTCCAGAATCATCTTCGCCATCCTTTCCTCTACATCTCTAGAACTATTAGGTGGCCTATAGAAAACTCCCAGCAGTGTGACCTCTCCTTTCCTGTTTCTAACCTCAGCCCATACTACCTCGGAAGAAGAGTCCCCATCTTGCATCCTTTCTGCCACCGTAATACTGTCCTTGACTAGCAGCGCCACACCTCCCCCTCTTTTTCCCCCTTCTCTGAGCTTACTAAAACACCTAAACCCCGGAACCTGCAACAACCATTCCTGTCCCTGCTCTATCCATGTCTCTGAAATGGCCACAACATCGAAGTCCCAGTTACCAACCCATGCTGCCAGTTCCCCTACCTTATTTCGTATACTCCTGGCATTGAAATAGACACACTTCAAACCACCGACCTGAACACTGGCACCCTCCTGCAAAGTCAAATCTGTGCTCCTAACCTCTATACTCTCAATCTCCCGTACCCCAAAACTACAATCCAGGTTCCCATGCCCCTGCTGAATTAGTTTAAACCCCCCCAAAGAGTACTAACAAATCTCCCCCCCCCAGGATATTGGTGCCCCTCAGGTTCAGATGTAGACCATCCTGTCTATAGAGGTCCCACCTTCCCCAGAAAGAGACCCAGTTATCCAGAAACCTGAATCCCTCCCGCCTGCACCATCCCTGTAGCCACGTGTTTAATTGCTCTCTCTCCCTATTCCTCATCTCACTATCACGTGGCACGGGCAACAACCCAGAGATAACAACTCTCTTTGTTCTCACTCTGAGCTTCCATCCTAGCTCCCTAAAGGCCTGCCTGACATCCTTGTCCCCTTTCCTACCTATGTCGTTAGTGCCAATGTGGACTATGACTTGGGGCTGCTCCCCTTCCCCCTTAAGGACCCGAAAAACACGATCCGAGGCATCACGTACCCTTGCACCTGGGAGGCAACATACCAAACGTGAGTCTCTATCGCTCCCACAAAATCTCCTATCTGTGCCCCTGACTATTAAGTCCCCAATTACTAATGTTCTACTCCTCTCCCCCCTTCCCTTCTGAGCAACAGGGACAGACTCCGTGCCAGAGGCCCGTACCCCATGGCTTACCCCTGGTAAGTCGTCCCCCCCACAAGTATCCAAAACGGTATACTTGTTACTCAGGGGAACGACCGCAGGGGGTCCCTGCACTGACTGCTTCTTCCCAGTCCCTCTTACAGTTACCCATCTATCTCCAGTCGTTGGTGTAACTACTTCCCTGAAGCTCCTATCTATGACCCCCTCTGCCTCCCAAATGATCCGAAGTTCATCCAACTCCAGCTGCAGTACCATAACTCGGTCTTGTAGGAGCTGGAGCTGGCTGCACTTCCTGCAGGTAAAATCAGCAGGGACACTAACGGTATCCCTCACCTCAAACATCCTGTAGGAGGAACATTGCACTACCATCACAGCTTCCAAAGTCAGATTGGCCTTCCTGAAAGTGAACCCTCAGAAGGCGACGGGATCCCTGGTCATGCACTCAGAGCCTGCGTGGACCAGCTGGCAGATGTGTTCGTGGACATCTTTAACCAGTCCCCACTCCACTCCGAGGTCCCCACCTGCTGCAAGAAGACCACCATCATACCGGTGCCAAAGAAGAACCAGGCAACATGCCTCAATGACTACTGTCCAGTGGCCCTGACTTCAGTTGTAATGAAGTGCTTCGAGAGATTGATCATGAAGCGCATCACCTCCATACTCCCAGAACGCCTTGATCCACTGCAATTCGCATACCGTCGCAATCGGTCCACATCAGACACCATTTCCCTGGCCCTACACTCATCCATAGAGCATCTCGACAACAAGGACTTCTACATCAGACTCCTATTTATTGACTACAGCTCCGCCTTCAACACCATAATCCCAGCCAAGCTCATATCAAAGCTCCAAACCCTAGGACTTGGCTCCTCCCTCTGCAACTGGATCCTTGACTTTCTGACCAACAGACCACAGTCAGTAAGAATGAACACCAACACCTCCTCCACAATAGTCCTCAATACCGGTGCCCCGCAAGGCTGCGTACTTAGCCCCCTACTGTACTCCCTGTACACACACGACTGCATGGCAAAACTTGGTTCCAACTCCATCTACAAGTTTGCTGACGATACGACCATAGTGGGCCGGATCTCGAATAACGATGAGTCCGAATACAGGAGGGAGATAGAGAACCTAGTGGAGTGGTGTAACGACAACAATCTCTCCCTCAATGCCAGCAAAACTAAAGATTTGGTCATTGATTTCAAGAAGCAAAGTACTGTACACACCCCTGTCAGCATCAACGGAGCCAAGGTGGAGATGGTTAGTAGTTTCAAATTCCGAGGGGTGCACATCTCCAAAAATCTGTCCTGGTCCACCCACGTCGTCGCGACCACGAAGAAAGGACAACAGCGCCTATACTTCCTCAGGAAGCGCCCCATGGAAGCGCCGCCGACATCCCTGAAAGGAAGAAAAGGCGGGAAGCAGGCGGACTTCACCTCACCTCACTGAGTCTGCGCAGTACCGTCTCATCCGGGTCGCTCACAGCCCTTCAAGCCGGCGGCGAGCGCGCTGGCGATGATGTAATGGCGCTGCGTCCCGGGGACGAGCTCGCTGGCGATGGTGTAATGGCGCTGCGTCCCGGGGACGAGCTCGCTGGCGATGGTGTAATGGCGCTGCGTCCCGGGGACGAGCTCGCTGGCGATGATGTAATGGCGCTGCGTCCCGGGGACGAGCTCGCTGGCGATGATGTAATGGCGCTGCGTCCCGGGGACGAGCTCGCTGGCGATGGTGTAATGGCGCTGCGTCCCGGGGACGAGCTCGCTGGTGATGATGTAATGGCGCTGCTTCCCGGGGACGAGCGCGCTGGCGATGATGTAATGGCGCTGCGTCCCGGGGACGAGCGCGCTGGCGATGATGTAATGGCGCTGCGGCCCAGCGCGCTCCCTCCAGCTCCCGCAGCCATGGAGCGGAGGATGGCGGTGGGGGTCCCGGGGGCCTCCAGCACCCCCCCGGCCCCAGGCCCAGCTCCGGGCCCCGCGCGGCCCCGCAGTCTGCTGGACCTCCCTCCCGAGCTGCTGGTGGAGATTTTCAGCTTCCTCCCCGGGGTCAGTCTCCCCAATATAGCGGCGGCCTGCAGGAAATTCCAGCAAATCCTCAACACCGACACCATCTGGAGGAGGCGCTGCCGCCAGGGTGAGTCCGGCTCGGGGGGAGGGGGAGGGGGGGGGAGAGAGAGAGAGGGTGACCCCTGAGGAGGGGGGGTGGAGGGGGGAGAGAGGGTGACCCCTGAGGGGGGGGGGTGGGGGGGAGAGAGGGTGACCCCTAGGGGGGAGGGGGAGAGAGGGTGACCCCTGGGGGGGAGGGGGACCCTGGAGAGCGGGGGGGGGGGGGACCCGGGGGGGGGGGGACCCGGGGGGGGGGGGGGGGGAGAGAGAGACCCCTGAGGAGGGGTGGGGAGAGAGTGACCCCTGAGGAGGGGGGGGGGGGAGAGGGTGACCCCTGAGGGGGGGGGGGGGGGGGAGGGAGAGGGTGACCCCTGAGGAGGGGGGGGGGGGGGAGGAAGAGTGACCCCGGAGGGGGGGAAACGAAGAGTGACCCCGGAGGGGGGGAAACGAAGAGTGACCCCTGAGGGGGGGGAGGGTGACCCCTGAGGAGGGGGGGGGGGGAGAGAGGGTGACCCCTGAGGGGGGGGGGGGGGAGAGGGTGACCCCTGAGGAGGGGGGGGGGGGAGAGGGTGACCCCTGAGGAGGGGGGGGGGGAGAGGGTGACCCCTGAGGAGGGGGGGGGGAGAGGGTGACCCCTGAGGGGGGGGGGGGGGGGAGGGTGACCCCTGAGGAGGGGGGGGGGGGAGAGGGTGACACCTGAGGAGGGTGGGGGGAGAGATGGTGGGGGGGGGGGGGGAGAGGAAGAGTGACCCTGGTTGGGGGGAAACGAAGAGTGACCCCTGAGGGGGAGGGGGGGGTGGGGAGGGGGAAGAGTGACACCGGAGGGGGGGGGTAGAGTGACCCCTGAGGAGGGGGGGGGGAGAGTGACCCCTGAGGAGGGGAGGGGGGGAGAGAGTGACCCCTGAGGAGGGGGGGGGGAGAGAGTGACCCCTGAGGAGGAGGGGGGGGGGGGGAATAGAGTGACCCCTGAGGAGGGGGGGGGGGGGAAGAGTGACCCTGAAGGGGGGGGGGGGGAGAGAGTGACCCTGAGAGGGGGGGGGGAGGAAGAGTGACGAGGGGAGGGGGGGGGAGAGGAAGAGTGGCCCCTGAGGGGGGGGGGGGAGAGAGAGAGGAAGAGTGACCCCTGAGGGGGGGGGGAAGGAAGAGGGACGGTGGAGGGGGTGGGGGGGGGGAGAAGAGAGACCCCTGAGGGGGGGAGGATGAGTGCCCCTGGGGGGGGGGGAGAGAGGAGAGAGTGCCCCCTGAGGAGGGGGGGAGGAAGAGTGATTCTTGAGGGGGGGGGGAGGAAGAGTGATCCCTGAGGGGTGGAGGAAGAAGAATGACCCTGGGGGGGGGGGGGGGGAGAGAAGGAAGAGTGACGCTGGGGGTGGAGGGGGGAGAGAGAGGAAGAGTGACCCCGGAGGGGGAGGGGAAGATTGACCCCTGAGGGGGGAGGGGAAGATTGACCCCTGAGGGGGGAGGGGAAGATTGACCCCTGAGGGGGGAGGGGAAGATTAACCCCTGAGGGGGAGGGGAAGATTGACCCCTGAGGGGGGAGGGGAAGATTGACCCCTGAGGGGGGAGGGGAAGATTGACCCCTGAGGGGGGAGGGGAAGAGTGACCCCTGAGGGGAAGGGGGGTGAAGAGTGACCCCGGAGGGGGTGGGGGGGGAAGGAAGAGTGACCCCGGAGGGAGTGGGGGGGAAGGAAGAGTGACCCCGGAGGGGGTGGGGGGGGAAGGAAGAGTGACCTCGGAGGGGGTGGGGCGGAAGGAAGAGTGACGCCGGAGGGGGTGGGGGGGAAGGAAGAGTGACGCCGGAGGGGGTGGGGGGGAAGGAAGAGTGACCCCTAAGGGGAAGGGGGTGAAGAGTGACCCCGGAGGAGGGGGGGGGGGAAGAGGGACCCCGGAGGGGGAGGGGGGGGGAAGAGTGACCCCTCCGGGGTTGGGGGGGAAGGAAGAGTGACCCCGGAGGGGGGGGGGGGGGAAGAGAAAGAGTGACCCCGGAGGAGGGGGGGGGGGGGGAGAAGAGAGAGGGTGACCCCTGGGGGGGGGGGGGGGGGGAGAGAAGAGAGTGAGTGATCAACCCCTGCGTTTGGGGGGTGGTGAGTGAGTGAGTGAGTGACCCCTTGGGTGGGGGGGGCGGGGAGAGTGTGTGAGTCACCCCAGGGTGGGGGGGGGGGGGGGAGAGTGAGTGAGTGACTCCAGGGTTGGAGGGGTGGGGGGGGAGAGAGAGTAAGTGTGGGGCACTGGGGGAGCGGGGGGGTCCGGGAGGTGAGGGGGGAGGGCCCGGGAGGTGAGGGGGGAGGGCCCGGGAGGTGAGGGGGGAGGGCCCGGGAGGTGAGGGGGGAGGGCCCGGGAGGTGAGGGGGGAGGGCCCGGGAGGTGAGGGGGGAGGGCCCGGGAGGTGAGGGGGGAGGGCCCGGGAGGTGAGGGGGGAGGGCCGGGGGGGGGGGTGAGGGGGGAGGGCCCGGGGGGGTGAGGGGGGAGGGCCCGGGGGGGTGAGGGGGGGAGGGCCCGGGGGGGGTGAGGGGGGAGGGCCCGGGGGGGGTGAGGGGGGAGGGCCCGGGGGGGGTGAGGGGGGAGGGCCCGGGGGGGGTGAGGGGGGAGGGCCCGGGGGGGGGTGAGGGGGGAGGGCCCGGGAGGTGAGGGGGGAGGGCCCGGGAGGTGAGGGGGGAGGGCCCGGGAGGTGAGGGGGGAGGGCCCGGGAGGTGAGGGGGGAGGGCCCGGGGGGGGGTGAGGGGGGAGGGCCCGGGGGGGTGAGGGCCCGGGGGGGTGAGGGGGGAGGGCCCGGGGGGGGTGAGGGGGGAGGGCCCGGGGGGGGTGAGGGGGGAGGGCCCGGGGGGGGTGAGGGGGGAGGGTCCGGGAGGTGAGGGGAGAGGGTCCGGGAGGTGAGGGGAGAGTGAGGGCCTGGAGCCAGGATTGAAAATGGGGTCCGTGTTAGGGTCAGGGTAGGATGACACGGTGGCCCAGTGGTTAGCACTGCTGTCTCACACCGCTGCGGACCCTGGTTCGATCCTGGACCCGGGACATATTCTGTGTGGAGTTTACACTTTCTCCCCCTCCCAGTCGCAACCCAAAGATGTGCTGGGTGGGTGAATTAGCCAGACTATATTGCTCCTTAATTGGGGGAAAAATAATTGGATACTCTAAATTTACCAGGGTGGAGGGGGGGTGATGGCCAGGTTTAGAGTGGGGGGGGGAGACGTTCGGACGAGGGTTAGAATGAGACTACGGGTTAGGATTCGGGTATAGATATCTCCTTTTAAGATTGGGTCTTTTTAGGGGTGTCCAGGGTGTCGTTTAAACGATAAAGTGTTACGTGGATGGATTGATGGGTGAAGGTTTGGATCAGCTTTGCCGATGGGGTTAGGCTCAGGGTGGGAGGTGAGGGCCAAGAGGTGGGTGAAGAGGGGTGTGAGGGTTAGGGCTAGAGTGTGGGGGGTGGTGGGGGGGGTTAGGGTTAACGTTAAAGTTGGTATGTGGGGGCCGTGAGAGTGGTAATAGTTAGGGTTTGGATAAGAGGTGGGGGTTGAGGGTTAGGATGAGGATTTGATAATTCTAGAGGAGGACAGGAATACTCCTGTAGGAATTCGTAAATTATCGAAGACATTAACCAGTTCAATAAAGCTCACAGATATGACTGGAGAAACAGTAGAAAATTAACAATGAATGCAGATAATTGGGCCAACAATACCAAATTTATACTGATTGAACACTATCAAACAAATTTTAAAATATTAGTTGACAAATTACAAAAAATCTGTTAGTTCATAGATTTCGTGAAGCTTTTTCAAAAGCAATACGGTGGTACAAAAATAACTTTAAAATGAAGAATATGTCTACAATTTAACTTTACAGAGAGACCTGCCACGTTCTGAGGAGCCAAGAATAGATATTGCTTCAATACATAACAATGTGCTGCCAACAGAAACAGCAATCAATATCTTTGACGATTCACCTACAGACCCCCCAATATGAACTTTTAATTAGTCAGCGTTCTTTAGATCAACCTGTACCAAAAACATTATTAAAGACAATTCTCTGAACCTACCCACCAAAATTATCCTTTAGACTCATCCCAGTGGCCCCAATTGTATGCCTTCTTCAGGAATAAAATCGTAAAGATTCACTAACCATTCATAATTTGCTACTTCAAAACACTCTGTAGATAAAGGAACACATTTTACAACTCAAATTATGACATCAATTCAGGAAAAAGAAAATAACACACCAACTTCCTGAAAAATAAACCATAGTCAATCAAATAAAAAACACCTAAATTAACAAACCTTTCCGTTTACGCCACCACAAATACCACACGAGGGCTCAGGGCAATTAATTCACAAAAAAACACCTCAAAACATAGAGGTAATAATCCATTGGCACTGTTACACATACTGAGCAAGATGCAACCACCAACACACACCATTTCTAATTGAAGCACCCTGACGAGTCATCCAAATCCAGCCAAAGATACAAACCATATAGTTTCATCACCAATACCAATTTGTTTGAACCAAATGGGTTTGTTAAGAACCCCAATCCAGGTACGCACTTGGTCAGAGAAAGTTCAGAGCCCTGATAATAAAAGGACACAAGTATCCAATACAGGCCTACTATCATCTTATACCTTGCGGACAAAATTCAAATGGAGATCCACTACTGAGAATAAAACAACCAATATGATGATACAACACCCCAGTACAAGTCAGGAAAATAAAAACTGGTCAGTCTTTCCAACAAATCTGTAGTCATAATGGGAGATTCCAACCCTTCAGAAATTAAGAATTGCCCCAACCCAAGTATTCAGTTCAATTGTTTCCCAGGAGCCAAATACATTCACATCACTGTCATCTGAGTGAGTGAGGGGCCCGCTGGGGAGGGAGTGAGTAATATTCTCAATCAAAATAAATAATCGGACACAAAATCCTTTTGCTGCAATTAAACAACTTCAAATGTTATTTAAAAACAGCCAAACATAAATTCCCAAAGGCCTAACTTTGGGTCACTTAACCATAAATTATAAAAAGGTCTCCCACAACAGCACAAGGAAACAATTCTGGCCTTAAACCAATATACAAACAACGGACTTTTATTCAGCAATACCAGACATAATTTTTCAAGTGGAAGCGGATAACATGCACTGGACAAATGACATGGCTATATCTATGATAAACAAGTGGATGATCCATTTAAACTAAGAGACAGTGAAAACCTAGAAAAGAACTTGGCTAAGACAGGGTGGCACAATAGCGCAGTGGTTGGCACTGCTGCCTCATGGCGCCAAGGACCCGGGGTCAATCCCGACCCCGGGTCACTGTCTGTGGAGTCTGCACATTCTCCCTGTGTCTACGTGGGTCTCACCTCACCTCCTCCTCCTCCTCCCCCCCCCCACCCCCCACAAACCCAAAGATGTGCCAGGTAGGTGGATTGGCCACACTAAATTTCCCATTAATTGGGGGAAAAGAATTGGGTACTCTAAATTTATTTTAGATACTAGCTAAGACAATAGTCAACATCTCTAATACCTTTAAATTCACTTTTGTATGGGAAAGGGTTTTAAACAATGACTTGACATTTGTCCCATTTCAAAAACAAGACCAAATGGATCTAGATAAATTTTACAGAAAAATTAAACTCTTGAGTTTCTTTGGATACAAGACAGCGAGCAAGGACCTGTTCACACCCCAATCGAATTGGCTTTCACCCAAAAAGAAAATGGATCCAAAAATACTTGTACGGTTGATCGAGTTAGACGCTGGTAATATTAAAGAAATATGGGATAAACAGAATCAAAAACGAGCAGAAAGACAAGCAATCGGACAGTTAAAATCATTTAGATATCATTCTAAAACCAGACGGAGATAATAATATCGTTATAATAGATCAACAACAATATCTCTGAAGCTTACCAACAACTGAACAATACCGAATATTAGACAAAATTACCAGCACCCATATATCACCAAACACAGGGACAAATCATAGATCTATTAACACAGCTTTACAATTCCCACAATATCAGTGAAAGGCAAATGGAATACTTTACCGGATTACAACCTCTTCCAAGGAAATTCTACCTCCTTCCAAAGATGCTCAAGGATCGAAAGACACGGACCACCCCCATGAAATTCCTCCAGGTAGACCCATAGTTTAGGATTGCGGCAGTGAACCTGGTAGAATTGCAGAATATATAGATTCATTTTTAAACCTATTGGCTCAGAATCATTCAAACTTCATCAAAGATGCATATCATTTCATAGAAATAGTTAAATCCCCGAGTATCATTTCAGATGCAGTGCTGTTCACAATGGAGATCAATTGTTTGTGTACTAACAATGAGACCGATATGAGAATTCAAGCTGTGAAAAATGTCCTTAAAAAATATTCACAATTCAATCGACCAGAAACAAATTTAATCCAACTCCTGTACTTAGGACTGACTAAGAATGTTTTTGAATTCAACAAAAATCATTACTGTCCCATTAATTTGAAGGTAACGTGCAAAATGTTTGCACCAGCGTATGCCAACACCTATTTGGTTGAATGGGAAGAAACTGTTTTTAAGAAATGCCCCAATAAACCATTGTTACCACAGACATCTGGATGATATATAGGGTATTTGAACACACAGAGTTCTAACAATTTGTACACATTCTCAACAACCATCATCAATCCATTAAAATAAAAGTCACTACAGATAAAGACATAATCAATTTCTTGGACACGGCTGTATTAAATTAAAATATAGACAATGAATGCAAACTGGCCACTGAAGTCTTTTTCATACCAACCGACACTCATAGAACACTACAGCGCAGTACGGGCCCTTCGGCCCACGATGTTGCGCCGACCTGTGAAACCATCTGAAGCCTATCTGACCTACACTATTCCATTTTCATCCATCTGTCTATCCGGTGACCACTTAAATGCCCTTAAAGTTGGCGAGTCTACTACTACTGTTGCAGGCAGGGCGTTCCACACCCCTACTACTCTCTGAGTAAAGAAGCCTTTGCTCTGACATCTGTCCTATATCTACCACCCCTCAATTTAAAGCTATGTCCCCTCGTGTTGGTCATCACCATCCGAGGAAAAAGACTCTCACTGTCCACCCTATCTAACCCTCTGACTATCTTGTATGTCTCTATTAAGTCACCTCTCAGCCTTCTCCTCTCTAACGAAAACAACCTCAAGTCCCTGAGCCTTTCCTCGTAAGACCTTCCCTCCATACCAGGCAACATCCTAGTAAATCCCCTCTGAACCCTTTCCAAAGCTTCCACATCCTTCCTATAATGTGGTGACCAGAACTGCACGCAGTACTCCAGGAGCGGCCGCACCAGAGTTATGTACAGCTGCAGCATGACCTTGTGGCTCCGAAACTCAATCCCCCTACTGATAAAGGCTAGCACACCATATGCCTTCTTAACAGCCCTATTAACCTGGGTGGCAACTTTCAGGGATTTATGTACCTGGATGCCGCGATCTCTCTGTTCATCTACACTACCAAGAATCTTGCCATTAGCCCAGTACTCTTGTTACTCCTTCCAAAGTGAACCTCCTCACACTTTTCCGCATTAAACTCCATCTGCCACCTCAGCCCAGCTCTGCAGCTTATCTATGTCCCTCTGTATCCTATAACATCCTTCAGCACTATCCACAACTCCACCGACCTTCGTGTCATCTGCAAATATACTAACCCATCCTTCTACACCCTCTTCCAGGTCATTTATAAAAATGACAAACAGCAGTGGCCCCAAAACAGATCCTTGCGGTACACCACTAGTAACTGAACTCCAGGATGAACATTTGCCATCAACCACCACCCTCTGTCTTCTTTCAGCTAGCCAATTACTGATCCAAACCGCTAAATCACCTTCAATCCCATACTTATTTTCTGCAATAGCCTACCGTGGGGAACCTTATCAAACGCCTTACTGAAATCCATATACACCACATCAACCGCTTTACCCTCATCCACCTGTTTGGTCACCTTCTCAAAAAACCCAATAAGGTTTGTGAGGCATGACCTACCCTTCACAAAACCGTGTGGACTATCGCTAATCAACTTGTTCTTTTCAAGATGATTATAAACCCTATCTCTTATAACCTTTTCCAACATTTTACCCACAACCGAAGTAAGGCTCACAGGTCTATAATTACCAGGGTTGTCTCTACTCCCCTTCTTGAACAAGGTGACAACATTTGCTATCCTCCAGTCTTCCGGCACTATTCCTGTCGACAAAGACGACATAAAGATCAAGGACAAAGGCTCTGCAATCTCCTCCCTGGCTTCCCAGAGAATCCTAGGATAAATCCCATCTGGCCCTGGGGACTTGTCTATTTTGACATTTTCCAAAATTGATAACACCTCCTCCTTTTGAACCTCAATCCCATCTAGCCTGGTCGACTGTACCTGAGTATTCTCCTCGACAACATTGTCTTTCTCCAGTGTAAACACTGATGAAAAATATCCATTTAACGCTTCCCCTATCTCCTCTGATTCCACACACAACTTTCCACTACTGTCCTTGATTGGCCCTAATTTTTTTTTTTTTTTAGAACAGTACAGCACAGAACAGGCCCTTCGGCCCTCGATGTTGTGCCGAGCAATGATCACCCTACTCAAATCCACGTATCCACCCTATACCCGCAACCTCCCCTCCCCTGGAGCTGTGAAGCATTGATGCTAACCACCATGCTACCATGCTGCCATTTACTCTAATCATTCTTTTGTTCCTGATACACCTATAGAAAGTCTTAGGGTTTTCCTTGATCCTATCCGCCAACGACTTTTCGTGTCCTCTCCTCGCTCTTCTTAACTCTCCCTTTAGGTCCTTCCTGGCTAACTTGTAACTCTCAAGTGCCCTAACTGAGCCTTCATGTCTCATCCTAACATAAGCCTCCTTCTTCCTCTTGACAAGTGCTTCAACTTCCTTAGTAAACCACGGTTCCCTTGCTCGACAACTTCCTCCCTGCCTGACAGGTACATACTTATCAAGGACACGCAGTAGCTGTTCCTTGAAAAAGCTCCACATTTTGATTGTACCCATCCCCTGCAGTTTCCTTCCCCATCCTATACATCCTAAATCTTGCCGAATAGCATCATAATTGCCCTTCCCCCAGCTATAATTCTTGCCTTGCGGTATATACCTATCCCTGCCCATTGCTAAAGTAAACATAACCGAATTGTGATCACTATCACCAAAGTGCTCACCTACATCTAATACCTGGCCGGGTTCATTACCCAGTACCAAATCCAATATGGCCTCGCCCCTTGTTGGCCTGTCTACATACTGTGTCAGAAAACCCTCCTGCACACACTGCACAAAAACTGACCCATCTATAGTACTTGAACTATAGTATTTCCAGTCAATATTTGGAAAGTTAAAGCCCCCCATAACAACTACCCTGTTACACTCGCTCCTGTCGAGAATCATCTTTGCAATCCTTTCCTCTACATCTCTGGAACTATTCGGAGGTCTGCAGACAACTCCCAACAGGGTGACCTCTCCTCTCCTGTTCCTAACCTCGGCCCATACTACCTCAGTAGACGAGTCCTCAAACGTCCTTTCTACCGCCGTACTACTTTCCTTGATTAACAATGCCACACCCCCCCCCCCCCTTTTACCATCTTCTCTGTTCTTACAGAAACATCAAAATCCTGGAACCTGCAACAACCATTCCTGTCCCTGCTCTACCCATGTCTCCGAAATTGCCACAACATCGAGATCCCAGGTACCAACCCATGCTGCAAGCTTACCCACCTTATTCCGGATGCTCCTGGCGTTGAAGTAGACACACTTCAAACCAGCGTCTTGCTTGCCGGTGCTCTCTTTTGAACTTTTAACCCTATCCCTGACCTCACTACTCTCAACATCCTGTACACTGGGACTACAATATTACTTCTGCACAGCCACCACCCGAAACACACTTTTCCAGGTATCTTAGCTTTTGATTCGCTGTTTCACAGCCTTCGGTCTCCACAATTTCACACCCCTGTCCACAGCTTCCATTTAGTTTTTTGCATATTCAGTTTTTCCTTTTCATTTTTACTGCAGTCTGCCTACTGCAGAGACATGTTTTTTTAACCATCAGTGGATGTGGGCATCGTTGGCTGGGTGGTGAAGGTGGTGGTGAGCTTCTGTCAAGCTGGGGATGTCCAGAGGAGACAGCTGGATTATCCATTCAGCAATAGCTTTACCAGGTTGACACCTAATGTTTTGTTATGCCTGGTGCTGGTTCTTGGCATGCCCTCCTGCACACTTCATTTAACCTGGGGTGATCCCCCGCTGCATTGCTGGTAATGGTAGAGTGAGGGAATACAATTCTGCTGCTGATGGCCACAGGGCGGCACGGTAGCACAGTGTTAAGATCAGAGTGGCACAGCGGAAGCGTGCCGAGTCCCTAACCCAGAGGTCAATGGACCAAAACCATCCTCTGCTATCGGGCGGTGCAGTGGTTAGCACTGTGCTACAGTGCTGAGGATCAGGGTTCAGTCCTGGCCCTGGGTCACTGTCCGTGTGGAATTTGCACATTCTCCCCGTGTTTGCGTGGGTTTCACCCCCACAATCCAAAGATGTGCAGGGTCAGTGGATTGGCGACACAAAATTGCCCCTTAATTGAAGAAAATAATTGGATACTTTAAATTTATGTTTAAAAATGTAAGCCTACTTGTGACACTAATTATTATTAATGCCCCATGGTCTTGAGTTTCTGGATCGTTTCGAAGTCTCCCATTTAGTTTGGTGCTGGGGCCACACAATACGATGGGGCATATCCTTAACGTGTGTCCACAAGTTGGTCACTCCTACCTATACTATCATGGATCTGCAGCAGGTAGATTGGTGAAGTATGCTTTCCTCTCTTGGTTCCATTACCACCTCCTGCCTCAGACCCAGGCCATTCCCATAGGACTTGGCCAACTGTGTCAGTAGTGGGTGTTACCAAGCCACTCTTGGCTGATATATTGAAGTCCCACATCCAGAGTACATTCTGCACCTTTGCCGCCATCAATATTTCCTACCAAGTGATGTTCAACATGGAGGAGTACTGATTCGTCAGCCAGAGGTGGACAGTCCGTAATCAGCTGGAAGGTTTCTTGCCTATGCTTGGCCAAATGCCGTGGGATTCGTGAAGTCCAGAGTCAATGTTGTGGACTCCAAGGACAACTCCTTCCTTACTGTGTAGCAGTGCTGATGTGGTGTCTGGAATATTGTCTTTAAGGTATAATTCCATGAGTAATTTGTGGTACAGCTCTCCCAATTTTAGCACCAGTTGTTAGTAAGGAGAACTTGGCAGGGCTGAGTTTACCGTTGTCATGGTCACTGTTCATTGCTTAGGCCATTTCCAGGGCATTTCCGAGTCAGCTACATTGCTGTGGGCCTCCATATGTCGGCCAGACCAAGTACGATTTTCTTCCCTAAGGGGCATTAGTGAATCAGATGGATTTTTACAACAATTGACAATGGTTTCATGGTCACCATTTAGTTTTTTATTGAATTCAAATTCCATCTACAAAAACACTCCACCGTCTCTGTGCTATGCTATACTCTTCAGTAAACATTTCAGATAATGGGTCCATGGCTGTGACAGACCATAAGACATAGGAGCAGAATTAGGCCACTCGGCCCATCGAGTCTGCTCCGCCATTCAATCATGGCTGATATTTTTCTCGTACCCATTCTCCTGCCTTCTCCCCATAACCTCAATCCCTTTATTTATATATATATATATATATATTTGTATTTTCAGGTTATATGGTGATATATGTAGGAACATCGCGTCAGGATAGGATTGGAACCAGCTGTGCTTCACTCCATATTTAAATATTCTCATTCTCATTTAAATATAGTCATTATGAACTATTTACTTCCCACTCCCCACAAATTCCCTGTGGAGGAACCTCTGAGTAAAAAAGCTTATTTTTTTTTTGTAGAATATGGAGTCACAGAAAACCTACGGCGTTTGGAGATGGTTGGGGTCGCATGTCGAGATTTGTACATCAAACGTGAGTGTTAATAATGGCACTTTGTAAATATTGATTTCTGCGCGAAATTCTTATGAATGTGGGACGACTTATTCCATGTTTTGGTTTTACCCAAGGGTGGGGGGGCTGGTACAGGGAGCTGTCCTGGAGTTGGCGGGGGGGGGGGGGGATGCAGGCTGGTACAAGGAGGTATCCTGGAGTGGGGGGCAGGCTGATACAGGGAGCTATTGGGGGGAGGGGGGATGCAGGCTGGTACAAGGAGGTATCCTGGAGTGGGGGGGGGGGAGTGCAGGCTGGTACAGGGAGCTGTCTGTATCACGCTCTGGGAAACGGGCATCCTCTGGAGCAGGTTGCCATTTAGCTCGGGCAAAATGATAAACAGAGGAAAGGATTTGATAAAGCTGCTGTTGTGCTTCGGGTCTCTGAGAATATCTCAGCTCTAGCTCCTGTTCGCCCAGAATTTGGTCCATTGGGTTCGGGAAATCATTGCCTGCTGTGCAAGCTCATTCACAGGGAAGACCTTGTTTCCCCTACATTCAGCTTGTACCCCGAGAATCCTCCAAACCTCCCCAACAGGCCCAGCGGATCTGAAACATACAGCAACAGGTCATCGGCATAGAGCGACATCCAATGCTCCCTCTGTCCCCTCATAATCCCCTGTCACTCTGCCGACCCCCTGAGAGCATCGCCAATGGCTCTATGTCCAGCGCAAACAGCAGCAGTGACAGCGGGCACCCCTGCCTCGTACCCCTGTGTAAGTCAAAGCTTTGTGAACTCATAATTTGTCCTCACCCTTTGTGCCACATACAGCAACCGTACCCATGCCACATATCTCGGCCCAAACCGAAACCTTCCCAAAACCTCAAACAAGTACCGCCACTCAACCCAATCAAATACCTTCTCCGCGTCCATGGACACCACCATAGCACCAGAGCCCCTGACGGATTCATCACCACATTCAACAGCTGTCTTATATTACTCGCAAGCTGCCTGCCCTTCACGAGCCTGTTTGATCTTCTGCCACCACCCCGGGGACACACACTTCCATCCTCCCCGCCAACAACTTAGCCAATACTTTGACATGTGTGTTCAATCGTGATCTGGGCCTGTATGACCCTCATTGTACTTACCTGGTCTGCCTACATGTTACTCCAGACCCACAGCAATGTGGGTGAGTCTTAACCAACCCCTCAAGGGAAGCTAGGGATGGGCAATAAATGCTGGCACTGCCTGCGCCGATCACGTCCCATGAACAATTTTTTAAAAATGCATTGTTTCCTCCTCTTTTACCCCCTCCTCTGTCTTGCCTGAAGATTATATATCCTAGGATGTTCAGCTGCCAATCCTGCCCCTCCCTCAACCATATTTCTGCGATGGCTACTGTATCAATTACAGGTGTCAACCCTCGCTTTTAACTCATCCGTTTTACCTAGGGCAGCACGGTAGCATGGTGGTTAGCATCAATGCTTCACAGCTCCAGGGTCCCAGGTTCGATTCCTGGCTGGGTCACTGTCTGTGTGGAGTCTGCTCGTCCTCCCCGTGTGTGCGTGGGTTTCCTCCGGGTGCTCCGGTTTCCTCCCACAGTCCAAAGATGTGCGGGTTAGGTGGATTGGCTATGCTAAATTGCCCGTAGTGTCCTAAAAAGTAAGGTTAAGGGGGGGGTTGTTGGGTTACGGGTATAGGGTGGATGCGTGGGTTTGAGTGGGGTGATCATTGCTCGGCACAACATCGAGGGCCGAAGGGCCTGTTCTGTGCTGTACTGTTCTATGTACCTGTAATATTGCTGGCATTAAAGTAGACGCCATCTAGCCTTGCTGTACTCCCTTGAAACATAATACAGCTGTATTCCCTCTGATTTGATTGCTTTGCTGCATTATGCTGTGTCCCCTCCCCCAGCCAAATTAGTTTAAACTCCTCCCAATAGCATTATCAAACATGCTAGCAAGGATGCGGATAATCTTTATTAGTGTCACAAGTAGGCTTACATTGACACTGCAATGAAGTTACTGTGAAAAGCCCCTAGTCGCCACATTCTGGTACCTGTTTAGCACTTCCTCTTCTGACCAAGGTGTGAATGGTGCAACTGAATCAGTGACTGCAAAACTTTCATTTCTGTTAGAACGGGATTTGTAAGGTTCTGCGATGATCGGAATCGTTTTGAATTCAAAGATTGTCAGATTGAATGGAGATCTGGGACTACTGTTTGGAACACTCTCCAATCCTGCTCTCGCCTGTTTGTTTAGGTATTAATCCTCGAGTCAAATCGGGAAGGTTTGTCAAGTTGCTCCCCGACTATGAGAGCAAGAATCGGGATGTGTACACAGGCTGTATGTACGATGCTGGTTTGATTTAATAACTGAGCACTGCATGATGAGAATGAAATGTCTGCTCTCTCTGCTGCTGTGGTTGTTGGAGGTGTGCGGTCGGGCACTTGGAGATGGGAGAGAGGAATACACACAGAGATTCTCCTACCTTGTCAGAAAAGTTGGCACGGTGACTTCAAAGGAAAGCGGCTGGATTTTCTTGGTGATGATTGGCCATTGCAGTTGATTTTTTTTTGTATTCCCCTCGCATGTCTCGGGTTGGCCATTCTTCATGTCAACTCGCGTAGAGTCCCAGGAGGTTTGACCTCATTGGGGCACAAACCTCGTATTTTTCTCACCAGCAGCTTTGAATCATAGAATTTACAGTGCAGAAGGAGGCTATTTGGCCCATCGAGTATCTTTGAAAGAGCATCCTACTCAAGCCCACTCCTCCACCCTATCCCCATAACCCAGTAACCCCACCCAACACTAAGGGCAATTTTGGACACTAAGGGCAATTTATCATGGCCAATCCACCTAACCTGCACATCTTTGGACTGTGGGAGGAAACCGGAGCACCCGGAGGAAACCCACGTGCACACAGGGAGAACGTGCAGACTCCGCACAGACAGTGACCGAAGCGAGGAATCGAACCTGGGGCCCTGGAGCTGTGAAGCAACTGTGCTATCCACAATGCTACCGTGCAAATGTTGCAACAAGACTCGGTGGATATTGGAACGGTAGGGTGGAGGCTAGGGAATCATTTCCATTCCCAGTTTGAGGGGAAAGAGAACAAAGAAAAGTACAGCACAGGAACAGACCCTTCAGCCCTCCAAGCCTGCACCGACCATGCCCGTCTAGACTAAAACCGTTTGTGTGAAACATTACCTTACAATCTGATGGCTTATGTTTTATCCTTGTGCTGTGGTAACTGTTAAAATAAAGACAAATTTATTGAAGTAAAGACATCATTTAGAAGGATGAGAGGGGATCTGATTGAGGTATATAAAATACTCAAAGGGATTGATAAAGTAAACGTAGACCAAATGTTCCCCCTTGTGGGGAACTTTAGAACAAGAAGTCACAGATATAGATTGAGAGGCGGTAGATTTAGAACTGATATGAGGAGGAACTACTTCTCGCAGAGGGTGATGAACTTGTGGAACTCCGTGCCCCATAGTGCGGTGGAATCTGAATCATTAAATGTTTTCAAGAAGGAGATAGATATATTTCTAATTTTAAAAACGGGTTAAAGAGATATGGGGAACAGGTGGGGAGGTGGATTTGAGGCCAGGAGGAGATTAACCATGATCTGATTGAATAGCGGAGCAGGCTCGAGCGGCTAAATTGCTTACTTCTGTCTGCTCCTAACTCTGATGTTCCTAAATCTCCCAGGTATGCTAGCTCTCATCAAGCAGAGACGGCTCGTTAGCTCGGACAGTTTTGCAGGTCGGAAGGCCTATACATTTCCAAGGATTTACTGTATGGTCAGAGGTTAACAGCATGAAAACAGACCCTTCGGCCCATCTTGTCCATGCCGCCCAGTTTCTAACTACTAAGCTAGTCCCGGTTGCCCACATTTGGCCCATATCCCTCTATACCCAGCTTTCCCATATAACTGTCTAAATGCTTTTTAAAACACAAAATTGTACCCGCCTCTACTACTGCCTCTGGCAGCTCATTCCAGACACTCACCACCCTCTGTGTGAAAAGATTTCCCTTCTGGACACTTATATCTCTCCCCTCACCAGCTTCACTTATAACTCATTCTGCACTCTTTCTAGTCTGCTAATATCCTTTCTATAATAGGGTGACCAGAACTGTACATAGTATTGCAAGGGTGGCTTTACTAATGTCTTGAACAACTTCAGCAAGAGGTCCCAACTCCTGTATTCAATTTTTTGAAATTGAAATCAAGGATGACGAATGCCTTCTTCACCACCCTGTCCACCTGTGACTCCACTTTCTAGGAGCTATGAACCTGTACTCCTAGATCTTTGTTCTGTAACTCCCCAACTCCCGACCATTAACTCAGTAGGTCCTGCCCCGATTTGATCTACCAAAATGCATCAGCTCACATTTATCCAAATTAAACTCCATCTGCCATTCATCGGCCCACTGGCCCAATTGATCAAGATCCCGTTGCAATCCTAGATAATCGTCACTATCCATTGTGCCACCAGTCTTGGCATCATCTGCAAACTTACTAACCATGCCTCCTACATTCATTACTGTTTTGTCCTTTATGTATTAGTCGAAGCTCTTTGGATTTTCCTTTGCCTTATCTGCCAAAACAATCTCATGTCCCCTTTTTGCCCTCCTGATTTCTCCCTTAACCCTACTCTGACAACGTCTATACTCTGCAAGGGATCCAGTTGATCCCAGCTGCTTATGCATGTCATATGCTTCCTTCTTTTTGACCAGGGCCTCAATATCCCGAGTTATCCAGGGTTTCCTACTTCTCCCAGCCTTGCTCTTCACTCGAAGAGGAATGTGCTCACCATGAACCCTGGTTAACACCCTTTTGAAACCCTCCCACTTGCCAGCCGTCCCTTTGCCTGTAAACAGACTCCCCAATCAACTTTTGAAAGATCCTGGCTAATACCATCAAAGTTGGCCTTGCCCCAATTTAGAATTTTAACTTTTGGGCCTGACCTATCATTCTCCATTGCTATCTTAAAACAAATGAAATGAAAATCGCTTATTGTCACAAGTAGGCTTCAAATGAAGTTACTGTGAAAAGCCCCTAGTCGCCACATTCCGGCGCCTGTTTGGGAAGGCTGGTCCGGGAATTGAACCGTGCTGCTGGCCTGTCTTGGTCTGCTTTCAAAGCCAGCGATTTAGCCCTGTGCTAAACCAGCCCCCAGAATTATGGTCACTGGTCCCAAAGTGATCCCTCACTAACATTTCTGTCACCTGCCCTTATTTCCCAAGAGATGATCACGTTTTGCCTGCTCTCTAGCCATCCACATACTGAATGAGGAATTCCTCCTGAATACACTCAAAAAATTTCTCCCCATCCAAGCCCCTAACGCTATGGCTGTCCCAATCATTGTTGGGAAAGTTAAAGTCCCCAACTATTACTAATAAATGCATAAGTGTGAGGTCATCCATTTTGGTCAGAAAAATGGGATGGCAACTTACTTTCTGAATGGGGAGAGACTTCGGGGTGCTCCGTTGCAGATGAATCTTGGTGTCCTTGTGCATGAGTCACGGAAAACGAGCGTGCAGATACAGCAGATAATAAAGAAAGCAAATGGAATGCTGGCATTAGCTGAAGGAATTGAGTATAAAGGTAAAGAAGTGTTGCTGCAACTATACAAGGCATTGGTGAAGCCGCACCTGGAGTATTGGGCACAGTTTTGGCCCCTTATTTGAGGAAAGGTGTTGTGACATTGGAGGCAGTTCAGAGGAGGTTCACTAGATTGATTCCAGAGATGAGAGGCTTGTCGTATGAGGAGAGATTGAGCAGTTTAGGCCGATACTCTCGAATGAGGGGAGATCTAATTGAGGTACATAAGATGCTAAAAGGTGTGGATAAAGTAGGCGTGGAGCGGATGCCTCCCTCTGGTGGGGCATTCTAGAACGAGAGGTCATAGCTTTAGGGTAAGAGGTATTAAATTTAAAAACGAGTTGAGGGGAAACTACTTCTCCCAAAGGGTTGTGAATCTGTAGAATTTGGCAGAGTGCGGTGGATGCAGGGACAGTGAGTAAATTTAAGAGCAGTTAGATATATTTTTAGTTGGTAATAGGTTGAAGGGTTATGGAGCATTGGCAGGACGCTGGAGTTATGGCCAGGATGAGATCAACCATGATAGAATGGTGGAGCAGACTTGATGGGCCAAATTACCTTATTCTGCTCCTATATCTTATGAACGTCATGGTGGGGTGCACATTGGCCCACAGATAATCATCAGCCCCAGTGACTTAAGAATGGGCATCAGGACTGAAAACAATAGAACACAACGACACCCACTAACCAGCTCATATGTAGCAGAACCTGCCTCACGGAGTGAGCTCTTCAACCATTAGCAAAGGTGCACAAAATGAAATGATCCCATCACCAATGGATTTGCTTCATGTTCACCTTGTGTAGGTGAAAGGATTCAGACAATGTTGAAGTAAAACTTCAAAAAAGAAGGCATCGTCGTGTAATTAAGCCTTGCTTTAAGGTGGGACTCTGAACATCAGATTGAATGGTAATTTGGCGCAGTATTAACCATTTGACAAAGACTAATATCACTGGGGAGCATGGCATTATGGTGAGATTTCAAGCTGGCCTACTTTGACCTTCACTTAGACGGATTGGGACTAATTGCATTTTCTGGTTTGGGATTTAACTGTGTGCGCTGTGATGCCTATGGGATTGCGATTGATAAGATTTGTAAATCACCAGCGCATTGGGCTGCACGTGATGTGCCTCCTCCTCTCCCTACACCTCAATCTCTTCCTGGCTCTGCCTGACCAGCCACAATTTCCTACTTTCCTTGTAACCAGTTTAATTGGACTTTGACTGTGCCTCCTATTGGGTGAGGCACTGATCCCAGTATGATTGAGAGACTGAAATTAGCTCTAATTTGTTACAGTGCTGCACCCTTACCGCAACATCCTCGGCTTGTGGCAGCCGGACATTGGACCCTACGGAGGACTGCTTAATGTTGTTGTAAGTAACAGATTTTAAAGCATTATTACATTTTAGTTTTTCAAGCAGAGCTTTTGGGCTTAATTTCAAGTATATTTGTGAATTAAGTCTGTCCTCAATCCAATCCCCGCAGCAAAACCCAGATTTTGCAGCATCTGTGCGACACTGAAGACGTAAAACTTTACAGTACAATTTCTGTGATTGGAAAAATTGCTTTAAAATCTCATCTAGTGGAGTTTGCAGGAACATGCATCAAACCCTAAGATGGGGTTAATGACAGAGAGCTATTTACACATCTCCTATTTGACCTTAATGCCACATTAGTATCAATCTTAGTCTTTAACACAATCCATGATGAGGAGATGCTGGCGTTGGACTGGGGTGTGCACAGTAAAAAATCTTACAACACCAGGTTAAAGTCCAACAGGTTTGTTTCAAACACGAGCTTTCGGAGCACTGCTCCTTCCTCAGCTGTTCGGCATCGCCGAACAGAAACTTATAGCCAAGTTCCGCACACATGAGTACGGCCTCAACTGGGACCTTGGATTCATGTCGCATTACATTCATCCCCCACCATCTGGCCTGGGCTTACAAAATCTTACCAACTGTCCTGCCTTTAGACAATTCACACCTCTTTAACCTGGGGTTACCCCTATCTCTGGATCTGTAATTCACCTGAGGAAGGAGCAGTGCTCCGAAAGCTAGTGATTTGAAACAAACCTGTTGGACTTTAACCTGGCGTTGTAAGCCGTTTAACACTATCATTAACATTCCCTTTGTCTTGTGTCCATGATATCTTCGTCAAATCTTGCCTTATGAATGCCCATCTATCCCTGACTTTCTATTTTGCTTCACCCCCTCTCTTCAGTATAAAATGCGTCAAATTTCTCCCTTTCTCCAGCTCTGAAGAAGTCATACGGACCGACTCAAGGCATCAACTGTTTCTCTCTCCACGGACGCTACCAGATCTGAGTTTATCTAGCATTTTCTGTTTTTATTACTGCAGAAAATCTTTCTCTGCATGCAGAGGACCAAGAACATTTTCAACAGAGTCCAGAGCGGTTATATTTCCTGACAGCATTGCTTAGGAAGGGAGGAACTCTGTCCAGCCATTGTTAATGTTGGGGAAGGGTGAGATAAGGAGATAACAGAAGCGTGTTGTCATCTCTCTGTAGAGTAACATTTTTCCTTCGTGTAGACACAGGGAAAACACTGCTGGTTGGATGAATGGTTGTAAATTGGGAGAGGGGAGTGTGCACCAGTCGCAGGTGCAGCAGGCGGTAAAGAAGGCTAATGGTATGTTGGCCTTCATTGCAAGAGGTTTCGAGTATAGAAGCAGGGATGTGTTGCTGCAATTGTACAGGACCTTGGTGAGGCCACACCTGGAGTATTGTGTGCAGTTTTGGTCTCCTCTGAGGAAGAATATTCTTGCTCTCAAGGGAGTGCAGCGAAAGTTTACCAGACTGACTCTAGGGATGGTGGGACTGTCATACGAGGAGAGATTGACTAGGTAGGGATTGTTCTCGCTGGAGTTCAGAAGAATGAGGGGGGATCTCATAGAGACTTTTAAAATTCTAACAGGACTAGACAGGGTAGATGCAGGGAAGATGTTACCAATGATGGGTGTGTCCAGAACCAGGGGTCACAGTCTGAGGATTCAGGGTAAACCATTTCGGACAGAGATGAGAAGACATTTTTTCACCCAAAGTGTGGTGAGCCTGTGGAATTCATTACCACAGGAAGTAGTCGATGCTAAAATTTTGAATATATTCAAGAGGCGGCTGGATATAGCACTTGGGGAGAATGGGATCAAAGGCTATGGGGAGAAAGCAGGATTAGGCTATTGAGTTGGATGATCAGCCATGATCGTGATGAGTGGCGGAGCAGGCTCGTATCAGCCTCCCCGAACAGGCGCTGGAATGTGGCGACTAGGGGCTTTTCACAGTAACTTCATTTGAAGCCGACTTGTGACAATAAGTCATTTTCATTTCAAGGGCCAAAGGCCTCCTCCTGCTCCTATCTGCTATGTGACTAATCAGCTGCTGGAGAGGTTCTGCTATTTCCAAAGCCATTGTCTTTGGTTCTTGCCACAGACTTCATTCCTTGCTTCCAACTCCATCCTTTTGTGACAGTTGAAGGTTGAACATTGGATTGGCCTTCAGGGCACGACATTGAGTTCAATGACTTCAGACCATGAACCCTGCCCTCCCATTTTATATTCACCCACCCCAAAATACCTGTTGGTATTAAAAATCATCTTTTTTCATTCATTCACAAGATGTGGGTGTCACTGGCTAGACTTGCATTTATTGTCCATCCCTAACTGCCCCTTGAGAAGTTGGTGTTGAGCTGCCTCCTTGAACTGCTGCAGTCTATGTGGTGTAGGTATACCCACTGTGCTGTTTGACCCAGCGACTGAAGGAACCACAATATATTTCCAAGTCGGGGTGGTGAGTGACTTGGAGGGGAACCTCCAGGTGCTGGGGTTCCCAGTTATCTGCTGCTCTTATCCTTCTAGATGGTGGTGGTCGAAGGTTTGAAAGGTGCTGTCTCAGGAACCTTAGTGAATTACTGCAGTGCAGTACTACCATCTTGTAGATGGTAGGTACTGCTGCCACTGTGCGTTGATATTGAAATGAAAAAATGAAAATCGCTTATTGTCACAAGTAGGCTTCAAATGAAGTTACTGTGAAAAGCCCCTAGTCGCCACATTCTGGCGCCTGTTCAGGGAGGCTGGGGGGGAGTGAATGTTGATGGTGGTGAATGGTATGCTGATCAAGTGGTGCCTGCTTTGCCCTGGATGGTGTCGAGCTTCTTGAGTGTTGTTGGAGCTGCACTCATCCAGGCAAGTGGAGAATATTCTATTACACTCTTGAGTTGTGCCTTGTAGATGATGGACAGGCTTTGGGGAGTCGAGAGGGGAGTTGCTCGCTGGAGGATTCCTAGCTTTTGACCTGCCCTGGTAGCCACAGTATTTATAAGGCTACGCTTCCGTTTCTGATCAATGGTAACCCCAAGGATGTTGATTGTGGGGTATTCAGTGATGGTAATGTCATTAAATGTCATGGGGCGATGGTTAGATCCTGTCTTATTGGAGATGGTCATTGCCTGGCACTTGTGTGGCAGCAGTTGTGCCATACTGGAGTGAGCATCTCCAGTCAGCTCTGGATTGTGAGTGTTGCAGTGTGAGTGAGAATCTCCAGTCAGCTCTGGATTGTGAGTGTTGCAGTGTGAGTGAGCATCTCCAGTCAGCTCTGGATTGTGAGTGTTGCAGTGTGAGTGAGAATCTCCAGTGATCTCTGGATTGTGAGTGTTGCAGTGTGAGTGAGCATCTCCAGTGAGCTCTGGATTGTGAGTGTTGCAGTGTGAGTGAGCATCTCCAGTGAGCTCTGGATTGTGAGTGAGAATCTCCAGTCAGCTCTGGATTGTGAGTGTTGCAGTGTGAGTGAGCATCTCCAGTCAGCTCTGGATTGTGAGTGTTGCAGTGTGAGTGAGCATCTCCAGTGAGCTCTGGATTGTGAGTGTTGCAGTGTGAGTGAGAATCTCCAGTCAGCTCTGGATTGTGAGTGTTGCAGTGTGAGTGAGCATCTCCAGTAAGTGCATTGAGACTTTTTGTGCTTGTGTTGTTTTGCACAGTGATGATGTGATGGGCATTCACTGGCGTTTGTGTTGATTTGCAGGTAGACGGATTGTTTATTATTGGCTGGATGTACCTGCCCCCTCATGATCCCAGAGTCAATGATGCCATGCGCTGCAAACCTTTGTTCCGGATTCACCTGTGGGAAAAGAATAAGGCAGAAGTGGAATGTATGTATGGTCACAAAGGCTCTCACAAGGGTGATATACAGGTAGGGGAAAATGCTGCTTTGTCCATTCATCTTTTGAAAAATAAAACGCATGTTCTTTGGAATAGAATGCACAAGAACTGACCCTTTCAGACTTTGTCATTTCTCTGAAGCCTTTGCTTCTCTGCCAGTCCCTCCAGATCTCGTGTTCAATATACTGAGTGCACAACCATGCAGCAGTCCACAACTTACCATGCAGGGAGAATAGCAGACTGTGCAACAAGCAGTCTCTTTAAGGTGTGTGTGTGCGTGTGCAGTGGTGCCTTGTTGGGAATGTAGGGCAGAATGTCTGTTGATGTGAGGCGTTTTCTTTGGAACCATTGTGAAGGGACAGTGCAATACAACAAATTGGCCACGCACAGTAAAGGGAAGTTTGAGGGACATCGCCTGTGCCTTTTGAATATTGGCACTGATTCCTTTTGAGATTTATTTGAGCTGCTGTTTTGTAATTTACTGCCGCAGATTAAATAAAGTTGGACTGAGCCATTGTGAACAGGTGTGGTGTTTTTAAGCTGCAGAGTCCTGTATCTAGCACAGTTTTATTTTCTTTGCAGATTGTGAAGAAGGATGAATTTTCAACCAAATGCAATCAGACTGATTTCCACCGGATGGCTGGGGGGAGACAGGAGGTAAGTTGTGAGGTGAGGGTTTGACACTCTGAGGGGGCAGATCACCTTTTGAGCAGAAAGTTTGTCAAGGTGAGGGACTGATATTCTGTTAAGGTGAAGAACCTTATTGAAAATGATATTCTTTGTCCCACCATTCTGGGAGGTTTAAGTTATTATTGATGTCATACCCCATGCTGGACTTCTCTTTACTGATAACAGTAAAGTTACATCAGCCCTCTCTTTGATTCTGATTTACATTGTGTGAAAGCAAAATATCTTTAACCTCCATTCTGTTTTGGAGCCAGCTTGCTGCCCCTTTGCTATTTATCTTCTGACTATGCTCTGACCTGATCAAAGTATTTTTCTTTTTCTTTTATTAGTGTCACAAGTAGGCTTACATTAACACTGCAATGAAGTTACTGTGAAATACCCCTAGTCGCCACATTCCGGTGCCTGTTTGTGTCACAGAGGGTGAATTCAGAATTCTCAGCCGGTACAGGAATTGAACCCATGCTGCTGGCCTTGTTCTGCGTTACAAACCAGCTGCCTTTGGTGGGGGAAGGAAAGACTTGCATTGATTTAATGACCTCTGGACATCCCAAAGCGCTTCACAGCCAATGAAGTGCTTGTTAAAGTATAGACACTGTTGTGATACAGGAAACTCTCAAAAAATAACAAGTGATGCTGACCAGATAATCTGCTTCTTGTGATATTGTTTGAGGGATGAATATTGTTAATGGCACCAGAGGAAATGCTCCTGCTCCTATTACGATCCTGGACCAGACATCAACAATGGCTCGGGTACTGGACAGAAACGACAATATTTTATTTAAATTTTGTAAGACTGCGAGGAAAGGAATCCTCGTTCCTGGAGTGATTTTGCCCAAAATAGGGATATGGTCGCGATAGGGTCTGCTCCTTCTCCCCGTGTCTGCGGGGGTTTCCTCCGGGTGCTCTGGTTTCTTCTCACAAGTCCTGAAAGACGTACTGTTGGGTGAATTGGACATTCTGAATTCTCCCTCTGTGTACCCGAACAGGCGCCGGAATGTGGTGACTGGGGGATTTTCACAGTAACTTCATTGCAGTGTTAATGTAAGCCTACTTTTAAGAATAATAAAGATTATGAAAGCAAACTTTATACTATTGAAATCTTTAACATCACACAAGGAAATAGTTTAAAATTATCCCTGAGACAATGCTAATCAATACAGTGACACAATAACCCTTAACTGCTATCTTTATTCCCACTCGAACAACAAAAATCATCTTGGCTCTCAATCCACTTTTAAATACAGTTAGAACTAAGCAATACTTACTGTACAGAGATGTCTTGAATACTCCACTGAGAAAGAGAGATCTTTTGAGACTGCTTTGAAGAAAAAGACCTGACACCATGACAGAATAATGCAGAATCCCTAGCTGTATTTCTTCAGAACCTTCTCGGCTCACCTTCCAGCCAAAAACATAAGAACTAGGAGCAGGAGTAAGCCATCTGGCCCCTAGAGCCTGCTCCGCCATTCAATGAGATCATGGCTGATCTTTATGTGATGTGGAGATGCCGGCGTTGGACTGGGGTGAGCACAGTAAGAAGTCTTACAACACCAGGTTAAAGTCCAACAGGTTTGTTTCAAACACGAGCTTTCGGAGCACGGCTCCTTCTTCAGGTGAATGGAAAGGCTTGTTCCAGAAATGTTTATATAGACACAGTCAGAGATGCCCCGGAATGCGAGCACCTGCAGGCAATCAAATCATCAAAGATGCAGAGAGAGAGGTAACTCCAGGTTAAAGAGGTGTGAATTGTCCCAAGCCAGTTCAGTCGGTAGGCCTCTGCAAGTCCAGGCTTGTTGGTGGGGGCCGAATGTAATGCGACATGAATCCCAGATCCCGGTTGAGTCCGCATTCATGCGTGCGGAACTTAGCTATAAGTTTTTGCTCAGCAATTTTGCGTTGTCGCGTCTCCTGAAGGCCTCCTTGTAGAATGCTGACCCGGAGATCAGAGGCTGAATGTCCTTGACTGCTGAAGTGTTCCCCAACTGGAAGGGAACAGTCCTGCCTGTTGATAGTCGCACTTTATGTGGACTCAGCTCCACTTACCCGCCCAGTCACTGTAACCTTTTATTCCTTTACTATTCAAAAACTAACACTTAAAACCTCAACACCTGATTGCTTCAACCCCTGGCTCCTCTCATTAACTACATCACCTCACTAAACTGAACACAATGTCTCTGATTAACTACTCTGCAGGGAGCCCTCCATTAGCCCAAACCTTTACGATGCCCCCACCTCCTGTAGCCACAAAGGATGGCTACCTTGCAAATCAGGATATTTTAGAAGACACTACTGCAGCAGTCCCTCACACCCACACTGACTGAGGTGTCTAACCCTTTCTGCATCAAATACAATAAATCGGAAATGTGTACATTCAGCACGCTCATCTTTTAAATGGTGACGTAGAAACTTCTACATTGACTTGAGAGCAGCTGCGGTTTTGCTTTGAAGGATGGCTCTTTCAGCAATGCGGCACTCTCTCAGCACAGAACTGGAGCGCCGTCTGAGATTTACCTCCAGATTCTGCAGTGGTTTTGAACCCTCAACCCTTTGTCTGGGAGGTAAGAGTGTCACCCACAACCACAGTACCATTCTTTTATTTATTTGTGGGTTGAGGATATCATTGAAAAGGCCAGCATTTATCATAGAACTAAAGCATGGCTACATCACAGAAGGAGGCCATTTGACCCATCGTGTGTGTCAGCTCATTGCAAAGACAACTTGGCTAGTCCCACACCACTGCACCTTCCCCGTGGCCCTGTAATGTTTTTCTCTTCAGCTAGTTATCCAATTCCCCGTTGAAGGCTCCAATCAAATTGATCTGTCACAGATAGTGCATTCCTCACCCAAAGCACAGGCTTTTTACAAAAGGTTTTTTTTCATCGCCTTTGGTTCATAACTTATGAACAAGGAATTATTTCCCCCTCAAACCTGCTCTGCTGTTTAATAAGATCATGGCTGATAGTCACCTCCAATCTGCATCCTGCCTACCCCCAGTAACTATCACTCCCTCGCTTACCAAGAATTCATCCACCTCAGCCAAAAAAATAGTCAAGTATCTGCTTCTAACCCCTTTTCAGCAAGAGAGGTCCAAAGAGTTGACCCCTTTATTTTTAAACAATTACCCCCTAGTTCTAGAATTGGCACAAGATGGCACCAGAGCGTGGCGACTCTGCAAGCTCTACCTAACAAATCCACTTTTTACTTCACTTACAATCGTTCTTTTCATGGACTTAATGATCCGTTGGGCTGCTCGCAGAAAAATACTTTACTCTGTACCTTGGTACACGTGACAATAAACAAACAAATCCAAAAATCCTTTCCTCATCACCCTGCGAAGTCTCCATACGATTTAAGCAATACTGATTAGGCATCATTTATTGCCCATTCCTAATTGCCCTGAAAGGTGGTGAAAGGAGTGAATGGTCATGGGAGGAGAGCCAGTCAAGCGGGGCTGTTTTGTCTTGGACGATGTCGAGCTTCTTTGTTGGAGCTGCACTCATTCAGGCAAGTGAGTATTTCTGCTCCGTCATTCAATGATTACTCGTCGAGGCTCCTGAACCAGCACCTGTCAAACCCACAAGTGCTAGTTCCGAGATTGACAAGAGCAGTGGATACTCAGGAACACCACCACCTGGAAGTTCCCCTCAGTCGCTCAGCACCCTGACTTGGAAATATATCGCCTTTCTTTCACTATAGCTGGGCAAATTCTTGCACCTCCCTCCCCAACAGCACCTACACCACATGGACTGCATCGGATCAAGTAGACAGCCCCCTATCCCACCTTCTTGAAGGCAATTGGGGACGGTCAACAAATGCTGGCCTTGTCTGCGATGCTCATGACCTGTGGAAGAATTGAATAAAAACCTTTGTGCCGAGAGAGGGAAGAAGTCTTGCCTCCTAATTAACCCTTCGATGGAGTCAGTTCCAAGGCTCAGCCCTTCTGCTGAATTCTTCAATGTTCGGGCAGGAATCCCACCGATCAGAAACAGTCTGCCCTGGGTTCACTGTAATTGGTGCCTCTTGCTGGTGGTGCTCAAACTGGAAGAATATTGAGATGTGGGAGGGTGCAAGCTGCTAATCGGCAGCTGTTTTCCTTGCCCACAATTGATCTAATGCAATGAGACTTTGTGGGGTCCCAGACTTATTGCCTCCTGACTATTCCACTGTGCTATTACCTTTGGTGGGTCAGTTCTACTGGTGGGACAGGACATACTCCGAATGATAGAGGAGTTTGGAGTATTGAGTTAAAGCTGTGAATGGTTCTGTGATTAGTGATGTCAGACTCCTCTATTAGACAGCTTTCCTATATTGGTGCATGTCCCCATTTATTATTGAGGACGACGTTACAGGGTTCCTTGTCGCACCCATTCAGAGGTCGTCGCTGGTTAGTCTTTCCAGTTTTTATTATTTGACGTTACTGTAGTGTTTGATACCAAGAGTGGCTTGAGAAGGCAATGAAGAGACAACCTCATTGCTTTGGGTCTGAATTTGAATCCTTCCCTAATGGACATTAATGAACCGAGTAAGTTTTTGTGAAAATATGATGGTTTCATAGTCACCGTTACTGAGATAGCTTTCAATTTTTATTGAAATATTGAAAAAAAAAGGAGGCACAGTGGATTAGCACTGCTGCCTCACAGGGCCAGGGATACAAGTTCAATTCTGGCCTTGGGTGGCTGTGTGGAGTTTGCACTTTCTCCCCATCTCTGTGGGCTTTCTCCCAAAGTCCAAAGACATAAACATAGAAAATAGAAGCAGGAGAGGCCATTCGGCCTTTCGAGCCTGCTCCGCCATTCATTATGATCACAGCTGATCATCCAACTCAGTACCCTCATCCCGCCTTCCCCCCATATCCCTTTAGCCCAAGAGCTATATCTAATTCATTTTTGAAATTACACAACATTTTGGCCTCAACTACTTTCGATGGTAGTGATTCCACAGATTCACCGCTCTCTGGGTGAAGAAATGTCTCCTCATCTCAGTCCTAAAAGGTTTACCCCTTATCCTCAAACTGTGACCCCTAGTTCTGGACTCCCCCACCGTCAGGAACATTCTTTCTGAATCTACCCTGTCTAATCCTGTTAGAATTTTGAGTTCCCGTCTAATAAGTTTTTACGTTTCTGTGAGATCCACTCTCGCTCTTCTAAAGTCCAATGACTATAATCCTAACTGATTTAGTCTCTCCTCCTATGACAGTCCCACTAGCCCAGGAATCAGCCTGGTAAACTTCACTGCACTCCCTCCATAGCAAAAACATCCTTCTTCCGATAAGGACATCAAAACTGCACACAATACTCCAGGTGTGGCCTCACCAATTCCTTATACAACTGCAGTAAAACATCTCTATTCCTATACTCAAATCACCTCGCTATTTGAGGTATCATTTGTCGTCTTTACTGCCTGCTGTACCTGTGCGCTTACTTTCAGCCACTGTTGCACGAGGACACCACGGTCTCGCTGAGTATCCACCTCTCTCAATTTACACCATTCAAATAATAATCTACCTGCCTATTTTTGTTGCCGAAGCGGCTAACCTCACATCCACATTATACTGCATCTGCCATGCACCTGCAGATTAGGTGGATTGCCATGCTAAATTACCCCTTAGTGTCCAGGGATCTGCAGGTTAGGGGGATAGGGTAAGGGAGTGGACCTAGGTAGGGTGTCTCTGTGTCTCTGGAGCATTTGTCTGGATTACTAGTCCAGTAACATAGCCACGTAGCCCCCGTATCTGAGCCAAATATATTATGTCTGCTACATTACATGTGTTTACTGTTTGTTGTCAATTAATTAAAATTTGTGAAGCTCATTTTCTCTTTTGGAATCTCTGGACCAGTTTATTGTATCTTTGTTTCCTGGATATTTTTCTGTTTTTCTTTAATTTCATAATTCCATTATTTTTCCTCCCTATCATAGTTACCCAAACTTATTAGTCCATTGCTAAATATCAGCACTGAGCAACTAGTGAATCTTTCTACCGTACCTGGTCATTTAAAAAGTACTTTTGTGATTCCATGATTGGACAGCACTTGCTGAGCAATCCCAAATGTGCTCAGAGCTACACCAACGAACAATTTAAGATTGTCATTAATGCAAGTACATCAATGATGTGGAGATGCCGGACCTGTTGGGCTTTAACCTGGTTTGTCAGACTTCTTACTGTGATCAACCGGTTAGGAAGACAAATGGTATGTTCACCTCCCTTGTGAGAGAATTTCAGTACAGGAGCAGCGATACCTTACTGCAGCTGTACAGCGCCTTGGTGAGATACACCTGGAATATTGTGTAAAGTCTTGGTCTCCTTACCTAAGAAACAATATACTTGCCAAAAGAGGGAGTGCCGCAAAGGTTCACCAGACTGATTCCTGGTATGGTAGGATTATTGTATGAGGAGAAACTGGGTCAACTGGGCCTGTATCCTCTGGAATTTAGAAGGAGAGGGGATTAATTGAAACGTATAAAATTCTGATGGGGCTGGACAGACTGGATGTAGGGATGTTGGTTCCCCTGGCTGGGGGGTGGGGAGGAATGGTATATCACAAAGGTCTCAGGATATGGGGTAGGCCATTTAGGATAGAGGTGAGGAGAAATCTCTTCACAGAGGGTGGGGAACCTGGGAACTCTCTCCCACAGAAGGTTGTGGAGGCCAAGCCACTGAATATATTTAAGGAAATTACTAAAAGTGTCAAAGGTATGGGAGAGAATGTGGGTATGGTATTGAGAAAGATCAGCAATAGAACATAGAAAGAGACAGCACAGAACAGGCCCTTCGGCCCACGATGTTGTGCCAAACTTTTGTCCTAGATTAAGAACAAATTAATCTACACCCCATCATTCTACCGTTATCCATGTACCTATCCAATGGCTGCTTGAAGGTCCCTAATGTTTCCGACTCAACTACTTTCACAGGCAGTGCATTCCATGCCCCCACTACTCTCTGGGTAAAGAACCTACCTCTGACATCCCCCTATATCTTCCACCATTTACCTTAAATTTATGTCCCCTTGTAATGGTTTGTTCCACCTGGGGAAAAAGTCTCTGACTGTCTACTCTATCTATTCCACTGATCATCTTATAAACCTCTATCAAGTCACCCCTCATCCTTCTCCGTTCTAATGAGAAAAGGCCTAGCACCCTCAACCTTTCCTCGTAAGACCTATTCTTCATTCCAGGCAACATCCTGGTAAATCTCCTATGCACCTTTTCCAAAGCTTCCACATCCTTCCTAAAATGAGGCGACCAGAACTGCTCACAGTATTCCAAATGTGGCCTTACCAAGGTTTTGTACAGCTGCATCATCACCTCACGGCTCTTAAATTCAATCCCTCTGCTAATGAACACTAGCACACCATAGGCCTTCTTCACAGCTGTATCCACTTGAGTGGCAACTTTCAAAGATCTATGAACATAGACCCCCAAGATCTCTCTGCTCCTCCATATTGCCAAGAACCCTACCATTAACCCTGTATTCCGCATTCATATTTGTCCTTCCAAAATGGACAACCTCACACTTGTCAGTGTTAAACTCCATCTGCCACTTCTCAGCCCAGCTCTGCATCCTATCTATGTCTCTTTGCAGCCGGTAACAGCCACAACTCCACCAATCTTCGTATTGTCTGCAAATTTACATGGAAGTAGTTGAGTCGGAAACGTTAGGGACCTTCAAGCAGCTATTGGATAGGTACATGGATTAGGGTAGAATAATGGAGTGTAGATTAACTTCTTCTTAAGGGCAGCACGGTAGCATTGTGGATAGCACAATTGCTTCACAGCTCCAGGGTCCCAAGTTCGATTTCGACTTGGGTCACTGTCTGTGTGGAGTCTGCACGTCCTCCCCGTGTGTGCGTGGGTTTAATCCGGGTACTCCGGTTTCCTCCCACAGTCCAAAGATGTGCAGGTTGGGTGGATTGGCCATGAAAAATTGCCCTTAGTGTCCAAAATTCTATGATTAACCTAGGACAAAAGTTCGGCACAACATCGTGGACCGAAGGGCCTGTTCTGTGCTGTATTTCTCTATCTTAAAAGATGTCTGTTAAGGCCCCAGCTATTTCAACCCTCGCTTCCCTCAGAAACCTGGGATAGATCCCATCCGGTCCTGGGAACTTGTCCACCTTAATGTCTTTTAGAATACCCAAAACTTCCCCCTTCCGTATGGCAAGTTGACCGAGAGTATTTAAACATCCATCCCTAGCCTCAACATCCGTCTTGTCCCTCTCCTTTGTGAATACCGATGCAAAGTACTCATTAAGAATCTCACCCATTTCCTCTGAGTCCACGCATAAATTCCCTCTTTTGACTTGAGTGGGCCAATCCTTTCTCTAGTTACCCTCTTGCTCCTTACATACGAATAAAAGACTTTGGGATTTTCCTTAACCCTGTTAACCAAAGATATTTCATGACTCCTTTTAGCCCTCTTTATTGCGCGTTTGAGATTCGTCCTACTTTCCCGATATTCCTCCAAAGCTTCATCAGTTTTGAGTTGCCTCGATCCTATGTATGCTTCCTTTTTCATCTTAGCTAGTCTCACAATTTCACCCGTCATCCATGGTTCCCTAATCTTGCCATTTCTATCTTTCATTTTCACAGGAACATGTCTGTCCTGCACTCTAATCAACATTTCCTTAAAAGACTCCCACATTTCAAATGTGGATTTACCCTTAAACAGCTGCTCCCGATTCACATTCCCTAGCTCCTGCCGAATTTTGTTATACTCTGCCTTTCCCCAATTTAGCACTCTTCCTTTCGGACCACTCTTGTCCTTGTCCATGAGTATTCCAAAACTTACGGAATTGTGATCGCTATTCCCAAAGTAATCACCGACTGAAACATCAACCACCTGGCTGGGATCATTCCCCAATACCAGGTCCAGTATGGCCCCTTCCCGAGTTGGACTATTTACATACTGCTCTAAAAAAACTCCTGGGTGCTCCTTACAAACTCTGCTCCATCCACGCCTCCAACACTACACGAATCCCATTCAATGTTGGGGAAGTTAAAATCTCCCATCACAACCACCCTATTGCTCCTACATTTTTCTATAACCTGTCTGCATATTTGTACCTCTACTTCATGCTCGCTTTTGGGAGGTCTGTAGTAAAGTCCCAACAAGTACCAGCCTCCCCGGACAGGCGCCGGAATGTGGCGACTAGGGGCTTTTCACAGTAACTTCATTGAAGCCTACTCGCGACAAGCGATTTTCATTTTTCATTTTCAATGTTACTGCACCCTTCCTATTTCTCAGCTCCACCCATATTGCCTCAGTGCTCGAATCCTCCATCGTGCCCTCCTTAATCACAGCTGTGATATCATCTCTGACGAGTAATGCAACTCCTCCACCCCTTCTACCTCCCTCTCTATCCCTCCTGAAGCATCTATACCCTGGGATATTCAGTTACCAATCATGCCCTTCCCTCAACCAAGTCTCAGTAATACCAATAACATCATATTCCCAGGTACTGATCCAAGCCCTAAATTCATCTGCCTTACCTGCTACACTTCTCGCATTAAAACAAATGTACCTCAGACCACCTGTCCCTTTGCGATCATCATCTCTTCCCTGTCTACTCTTCCCCTTCGTCACATTGAGTTTATTGTCTCGTACTTTACTGGCTTTAGTTGCTGCTTCTTTACTGACCCCTAACTTCCTAATCTGGTTCCCATCCCCCTGCCAGATTAGTTTAAAACCTGCCCATTCGAGGTGGGTATGGTGGTTTGTGTCCATTCGAGGTGGGTATGGTGGTTTGTGTCCATTCGAGGTGGGTATGGTGGTTTGTGTCCATTCGAGGTGGGTATGGTGGTTTGTGTCCATTCGAGGTGGGTATGGTGGTTTGTGTCCATTCGAGGTGGGTATGGTGGTTTGTGTCCATTCGAGGTGGGTATGGTGGTTTGTGTCCGTGGTAACAGTGGGTTCCTTTGCAGCACTGAATGTCTTTGGTTAAATTGTGTTTGGACAACAGGAATTCCGGACATGGCTGGCGGAGGAATGGGGGCGAACCCTGGAGGATATTTTCCATGAGCACATGCAGGAGCTAATCCTCATGAAATTCATCTATACCAGTCAGTACGAGTGAGTTGACGTGTCAAACCAACTTTTGTACCCTTCAGTGATTGGGAATCCTATTGCCTGGGATGGGGGGGAGAGCCTGGGGTGGGGGGGGGGGGGGGATAGCCAGCCTGGGGCATAGGGTGGTGGTGTCAAGGGTGCTGGGGGCAGTGGAAGGGCTTTTGCTTCAATGCGTTCGGGGGGGGGGGGGGCGTTTGAGGAGCTGCCACGTGGTAATCCCCATTGGGAATGGTTCCTATGGATGGCATACTCTGGTCCACTGGCTTTAAATCGAATGACTTTGATGACGCTTTTCCCGACTGTTAAGGGACTAGTTAGCTAGTGGTCAGGGCACCCATGCTGAGTGAGGTGGAGTGTGTAATCATACAACCCATACAGTGCAGGAGGAGGCCATTTGGCCCATTGAGTTTGCACCGACCCTCTGAAAGAACTCCTACCTGGGCCCACTACCCTGCCCTATCCCCCTAACCACCCCTAACCTGGGCCCACTACCCTGCCCTATCCCCCTAACCACCCCTAACCTGGGCCCACTACCCTGCCCTATCCCCCTAACCACCCCTAACCTGGGCCCACTACCCTGCCCTATCCCCCTAACCACCCCTAACCTGGGCCCACTACCCTGCCCTATCCCCCTAACCACCCCTAACCTGGGCCCACTACCCTGCCCTATCCCCCTAACCACCCCTAACCTGGGCCCACTACCCTGCCCTATCCCCCTAACCACCCCTAACCTGGGCCCACTACCCTGCCCTATCCCCCTAACCACCCCTAGCCTGGGCCCACTACCCTGCCCTATCCCCCTAACCACCCCTAGCCTGGGCCCACTACCCTGCCCTATCCCCCTAACCACCCCTAACCTGGGCCCACTACCCTGCCCTATCCCCCTAACCACCCCTAACCTGGGCCCACTACCCTGCCCTATCCCCCTAACCACCCCTAACCTGGGCCCACTACCCTGCCCTATCCCCCTAACCACCCCTAACCTGGGCCCACTACCCTGCCCTATCCCCCTAACCACCCCTAACCTGGGCCCACTACCCTGCCCTATCCCCCTAACCACCCCTAACCTGGGCCCACTACCCTGCCCTATCCCCCTAACCACCCCTAGCCTGGGCCCACTACCCTGCCCTTTCCCCATAACCACACCTAGCCTGGGCCCACTACCCTGCCCTATCCCCCTAACCACACCTAACCTGGGCCCACTACCCTGCCCTATCCCCCTAACCACCCCTAACCTGGGCCCACTACCCTGCCCTATCCCCATAACCACCCCTAGCCTGGGCCCACTACCCTGCCCTATCCCCCTAACCACCCCTAGCCTGGACCCACTACCCTGCCCTATCCCCCTAACCACACCTAGCCTGGGCCCACTACCCTGCCCTATCCCCCTAACCACACCTAGCCTGGGCCCACTACCCTGCCCTATCCCCCTAACCACACCTAGCCTGGGCCCACTACCCTGCCCTATCCCCCTAACCACACCTAACCTGGGCCCACTACCCTGCCCTATCCCCCTAACCACACCTAACCTGGGCCCACTACCCTGCCCTATCCCCCTAACCACACCTAACCTGGACCCACTACCCTGCCCTATCTCCGTAACCACCCCTAACCTGGGCCCACTACCCTGCCCTATCCCCCTAACCACCCCTAACCTGGCCCCACTACCCTGCCCTATCCCCCTAACCACCCCTAACCTGGCCCCACTACCCTGCCCTATCCCCCTAACCACCCCTAACCTGGCCCCACTACCCTGCCCTATCCCCCTAACCACCCCTAACCTGGGCCCACTACCCTGCCCTATCCCCCTAACCACCCCTAACCTGGCCCCACTACCCTGCCCTATCCCCCTAACCACCCCTAACCTGGGCCCACTACCCTGCCCTATCCCCCTAACCACACCTAACCTGGGCCCACTACCCTGCCCTATCCCCCTAACCACACCTAGCCTGGGCCCACTACCCTGCCCTATCCCCCTAACCACCCCTAACCTGGGCCCACTACCCTGCCCTATCCCCGTAACCACCCCTAACCTGGGCCCACTACCCTGCCCTATCCCCCTAACCACACCTAACCTGGGCCCACTACCCTGCCCTATCCCCCTAACCACACCTAACCTGGGCCCACTACCCTGCCCTATCTCCGTTACCACCCCTAACCTGGGCCCACTACCCTGCCCTATCCCCCTAACCACACCTAGCCTGGGCCCACTACCCTGCCCTATCTCCGTTACCACCCCTAACCTGGACCCACTACCCTGCCCTATCTCCCTAACCACACCTAGCCTGGGCCCACTACCCTGCCCTATCTCCCTAACCACCCCTAACCTGGACCCACTACCCTGCCCTATCCCCCTAACCACCCCTAACCTGGACCCACTACCCTGCCCTATCCCCCTAACCACCCCTAACCTGGACCCACTACCCTGCCCTATCCCCCTAACCACACCTAGCCTGGGCCCACTACCCTGCCCTATCCCCCTAACCACACCTAGCCTGGGCCCACTACCCTGCCCTATCCCCCTAACCACCCCTAACCTGGACCCACTACCCTGCCCTATCCCCCTAACCACACCTAACCTGGGCCCACTACCCTGCCCTATCCCCCTAACCACCCCTAACCTGGGCCCACTACCCTGCCCTATCCCCCTAACCACCCCTAACCTGGGCCCACTACCCTGCCCTATCCCCCTAACCACCCCTAACCTGGGCCCACTACCCTGCCCTATCCCCCTAACCACACCTAACCTGGCCCACTACCCTGCCCTATCCCCCTAACCACCCCTAACCTGGACCCACTACCCTGCCCTATCCCCCTAACCACACCTAACCTGGGGCCCACTACCCTGCCCTATCCCCCTAACCACCCCTAGCCTGGGCCCACTACCCTGCCCTATCCCCATAACCACACCTAACCTGGGCCCACTACCCTGCCCTATCCCCCTAACCACCCCTAACCTGGGCCCACTACCCTGCCCTATCTCCGTTACCACCCCTAACCTGGGCCCACTACCCTGCCCTATCCCCCTAACCACCCCTAGCCTGGGCCCACTACCCTGCCCTATCCCCCTAACCACACCTAACCTGGGCCCACTACCCTGCCCTATCCCCTAACCACCCCTAGCCTGGGCCCACTACCCTGCCCTATCTCCGTAACCACCCCTAACCTGGGCCCACTACCCTGCCCTATCTCCGTAACCACCCCTAACCTGCGCCCACTACCCTGCCCTATCTCCGTTACCACCCCTAACCTGGACCCACTACCCTGCCCTATCCCCCTAACCACCCCTAACCTGGGCCCACTACCCTGCCCTATCCCCATAACCACCCCTAACCTGGGCCCACTACCCTGCCCTATCCCCCTAACCACCCCTAACCTGGGCCCACTACCCTGCCCTATCCCCATAACCACCCCTAACCTGGACCCACTAACCTGCCCTATCCCCCTAACCACCCCTAACCTGGACCCACTACCCTGCCCTATCCCCCTAACCACACCTAACCTGGGCCCACTACCCTGCCCTATCCCCCTAACCACCCCTAACCTGGACCCACTACCCTGCCCTATCCCCCTAACCACCCCTAGCCTGGGCCCACTACCCTGCCCTATCCCCCTAACCACACCTAACCTGGGCCCACTACCCTGCCCTATCCCCCTAACCACCCCTAACCTGGCCCACTACCCTGCCCTATCCCCCTAACCACCCCTAACCTGGGCCCACTACCTTGCCCTATCTCCGTTACCACCCCTAACCTGGGCCCACTACCCTGCCCTATCCCCCTAACCACCCCTAACCTGGGCCCACTACCCTGCCCTATCCCCCTAACCACACCTAGCCTGGGCCCACTACGCTGCCCTATCCCCCTAACCTCACCTAACCTGGGCCCACTACCCTGCCCTATCCCCCCTAACCACCCCTAACCTGGACCCACTACCCTGCCCTATCTCCCTAACCACCCCTAACCTGGACCCACTACCCTGCCCTATCCCCCTAACCACCCCTAACCTGGGCCCACTACCCTGCCCTATCTCCGTTACCACCCCTAACCTGGGCCCACTACCCTGCCCTATCCCCCTAACCACCCCTAACCTGGGCCCACTACCCTGCCCTATCCCCCTAACCACACCTAGCCTGGGCCCACTACCCTGCCCTATCCCCCTAACCACACCTAACCTGGGCCCACTACCCTGCCCTATCCCCCTAACCACACCTAGCCTGGGCCCACTACCCTGCCCTATCCCCCTAACCACACCTAACCTGGGCCCACTACCCTGCCCTATCCCCCTAACCACCCCTAACCTGGGCCCACTACCCTGCCCTATCCCCCTAACCACCCCTAACCTGGGCCCACTACCCTGCCCTATCTCCCTAACCACCCCTAACCTGGGCCCCACTACCCTGCCCTATCCCCCTAACCACACCTAACCTGGGCCCACTACCCTGCCCTATCTCCCTAACCACCCCTAACCTGGGCCCCACTACCCTGCCCTATCTCCGTAACCACCCCTAACCTGGGCCCACTACCCTGCCCTATCCCCCTAACCACCCCTAACCTGGGCCCACTACCCTGCCCTATCCCCCTAACCACCCCTAACCTGGGCCCACTACCCTGCCCTATCCCCCTAACCACCCCTAGCCTGGGCCCACTACCCTGCCCTATCCCCCTAACCACACCTAACCTGGGCCCACTACCCTGCCCTATCCCCCTAACCACCCCTAGCCTGGGCCCACTACCCTGCCCTATCCCCCTAACCACACCTAACCTGGGCCCACTACCCTGCCCTATCCCCCTAACCACCCCTAACCTGGGCCCACTACCCTGCCCTATCTCCGTTACCACCCCTAACCTGGGCCCACTACCCTGCCCTATCCCCCTAACCACCCCTAGCCTGGGCCCACTACCCTGCCCTATCTCCGTAACCACCCCTAACCTGGGCCCACTACCCTGCCCTATCTCCGTAACCACCCCTAACCTGCGCCCACTACCCTGCCCTATCTCCGTTACCACCCCTAACCTGGACCCACTACCCTGCCCTATCCCCCTAACCACCCCTAACCTGGGCCCACTACCCTGCCCTATCCCCATAACCACCCCTAACCTGGGCCCACTACCCTGCCCTATCCCCCTAACCACCCCTAACCTGGGCCCACTACCCTGCCCTATCCCCATAACCACCCCTAACCTGGACCCACTAACCTGCCCTATCCCCCTAACCACCCCTAACCTGGACCCACTACCCTGCCCTATCCCCCTAACCACCCCTAACCTGGACCCACTACCCTGCCCTATCTCCCTAACCACCCCTAACCTGGACCCACTACCCTGCCCTATCCCCCTAACCACCCCTAACCTGGACCCACTACCCTGCCCTATCCCCCTAACCACCCCTAGCCTGGGCCCACTACCCTGCCCTATCCCCCTAACCACACCTAACCTGGGCCCACTACCCTGCCCTATCCCCCTAACCACCCCTAACCTGGGCCCACTACCCTGCCCTATCCCCCTAACCCCCACTACCCTGCCCTATCCCCCTAACCACCCCTAACCTGGGCCCACTACCCTGCCCTATCTCCGTTACCACCCCTAACCTGGGCCCACTACCCTGCCCTATCCCCCTAACCACCCCTAACCTGGGCCCACTACCCTGCCCTATCCCCCTAACCACACCTAGCCTGGGCCCACTACGCTGCCCTATCCCCCTAACCTCACCTAACCTGGGCCCACTACCCTGCCCTATCCCCCTAACCACCCCTAACCTGGACCCACTACCCTGCCCTATCTCCCTAACCACCCCTAACCTGGACCCACTACCCTGCCCTATCCCCCTAACCACCCCTAACCTGGGCCCACTACCCTGCCCTATCCCCCTAACCACCCCTAACCTGGGCCCACTACCCTGCCCTATCCCCCTAACCACCCCTAACCTGGGCCCACTACCCTGCCCTATCTCCGTTACCACCCCTAACCTGGGCCCACTACCCTGCCCTATCCCCCTAACCACCCCTAACCTGGGCCCACTACCCTGCCCTATCCCCCTAACCACACCTAGCCTGGGCCCACTACCCTGCCCTATCCCCCTAACCACACCTAACCTGGCCCACTACCCTGCCCTATCCCCCTAACCACACCTAGCCTGGGCCCACTACCCTGCCCTATCCCCCTAACCACACCTAACCTGGGCCCACTACCCTGCCCTATCCCCCCTAACCACCCCTAACCTGGGCCCACTACCCTGCCCTATCCCCCTAACCACCCCTAACCTGGGCCCACTACCCTGCCCTATCTCCCTAACCACCCCTAACCTGGGCCCACTACCCTGCCCTATCTCCGTAACCACCCCTAACCTGGGCCCACTACCCTGCCCTATCTCCGTAACCACACCTAACCTGGGCCCACTACCCTGCCCTATCCCCCTAACCACCCCTAACCTGGACCCACTACCCTGCCCTATCTCCCTAACCACCCCTAACCTGGGCCCACTACCCTGCCCTATCCCCCTAACCACCCCTAACCTGGGCATCTTTGGACTGTGGGAGGAAACTGGAGCAGCTGCGGAAATCCACGCAAACATGTGGAGAATGGGGCGGCGCAGTGGTTAGCACTGCTGCCTCACGACGCTGAGGGCCCGGGTTCAATCCCAGCCCTGGGTCACCGTCCGTGTGGAGTTTGCGTGTTGTTCCCATGTTTGTGTGGGTCTCTCCCCCACAACCCAAAGATGTGCAGGGTAGCTGGATTGGCCATGCTAAATTGCCCTTAATTGGAAAGACATAATTGGATAATCTAAATTTATTTTATAAAAACTAAAAAAAAAGACACGTGGAGAATGTGCAAACTCCACACAGTAACCCGAGGCCGGAATCAAACCCGGCTCCCTGCTGGGAAGCAGCAGTGCTGACCACTGTGCCGCCCAGGAGGGGTGAGGGCCTTCTTTGGTATTGGGGTGCTCTGGTGGAGCTGGGACAGTGATGATCAGGAATTGGGGGCGGTGATTTTGACTTCTCTGGACATGAAGGCGAGGTATCCTAACCCCTTGTATTTGTGTTTTACAGTAACTGCCTGACATATCGTAGGATCTACTTGCCGCCCTTCAGTCCAGAAGATCTGATAGCACCCGGTCTCTTTAAAGGAACGTATGGCAGCCACGGACTGGAGATAGTGATGCTGAGCTTCCATGGGACCCAGATCAAAGTAACAAAAATCACTGTAGGTCATTATAAGCTGCAATCTTTCCTGAGAAACTGTGCATGCCTGAGATCTGTGAAAGTAGTCTGCAGTGTTCGCTGGCTGCCAATCTCACTATATCCATGGTATCTTTTTATGTTAAAACAAACATTAATTTAAACTAAATTAACCACATTAACATCACAGAAACACCTATACAATTCACAATTAAACAATTCTTAAAATAAAAGGATAAAAACTTATGCCCTGCACCATCACCATGAATAATGCAATCAAGAAACCCCAATAGAGTGGCATTCAAGTGCCACTTATAAATAAAATTAACGGTTTACTTATCTGTGCAGACCTTTGGAGAGAGAGACCCTTTCAGGAACAACGTGAAAATCCTTATTGTGTTATCAGACTCAAATCCTATGACAAACTGTTATTCAACTTAAAATCCTATAACAAAATGTTAAACTACAGACAGACCTGACTCCTCCCATTAATTACATCAGTATATTTCAAACTTTCTTGCTGCCGCTGGCGGCTGACCGTTGCTGTTGGTCGCCCTTGCTTTGTTCCTGTTTTCTGCTTTTAATGGGTTGTTCACCAGAAGTCCTGGAGCTCACACCAGCACTGCTGGTAGCTACAAAATGGAGGAATCTCTCTCGTGCCCAGAACGTGATGTCAGTGTTCAGGCCGTGTGACCTGCTCTCTGCTGGCGCTCCGGGCAGGAAGAGTCCAACGATCTCCTGGGCCAGCACACTGACATCAGCAGGAGGCGGTCTGCTCTGCTGTGCTCTGGACCTGTGCACTGCTGAGGCAGCACGCATGCGCAGAACGGCCGGCATTTTGTAAGGCCTTGTGCGGTTGTGCTCTACTCCCCGCGATTGGAAACGCCGCAATGCATGGCTCCACGACTGGCTCGCAACCCTGGGTTTGAAAATGACCGAATTAATCATCTGGATTCCACTAAAATGTACCATAACCTGCTTAGCTGGAACTAAACACCATCCCTCAAATTATCTACACTCCAGGGAATCTCCAGTAATCAAAAGCCATCTCTCTGTAAACAAATAAATGGTTAAAATCAATAATTACCTCTCCTTCTATGGCACCTTAATTACATCTTTAGTAGTCACACTGCCTGTACCACAGGGTTTTTAATAACATTACTACCACAAATATAATAATTTCTACATTCATCACACTGTGCACTTTATGCTGGCCCAGATGGGCAGCTGGTCCCCTGGCTGCCTGGCCCACAGTGTTTGAAGAGGGTAAAATCTCTGATTAGTGATTCAAACTATAGCTTGGAGGAGGGGCCATCAAGCTCCTTGGTGAACTTTTGCTGGTAAAGCACATTCCTCGTGTGGGGGACTCTTTGTTCCTTTGGAGTTGATTTCCAAAGATTATAAGTTGTCTTGATGACCATTACCTGTCACCTGTGAATTATAAAAATATCTGTAAGTTACCTGAGTGCAATGCCCGTTGATTGCCAACTTAACTCTGTCCATGGCAGTGTCCTCGGTCCAATAGCTTCAAGCCCCACTGTAGGGTTGGTACTGAGTGAGTGCTGCATTGTTTAGATGAGATTTGACCCCAGGCCTGTTGAAGGAGGATCAGAAGATTGGGTAACACCATTCAAAGCTGAGTAGAGAGTTCTCTACTGACCTGACCCAGCATTAATCTCTCCACTAACACAATGAGAAACAGCTCAGCTGGTTATTCATTTTCTGTTGTGGCATCTTGCTGTGCCCACAAAATGGTTGCCAAGACGACAGCGTAAGGTGTTATGTATTTTGTTTTTCCGGTACATGTGATCACCCTGTGCAATTTCAGTGAGGTGGTAATTGAATGGAATTCAGAAACATTTTTAATAGTCTAGTGCAGGGGTGGGCAAACTACGGCCCATGGGCCGCATGCGGCCCGCCAAAGGTCTTTATGTGGCCCACCAAGTCATTAAAAAAATATTTTTTTTTTTCAAGGTTAATGGGGGGGGGGGGGGGGGGGGGCTGTTAGATTACTTACTGGTATAGGGTGGATACGTGGGTTTAAGTAGGGTGATCATTGTTCGGCACAACATCGAGGGCCGAAGGGCCTGTTCTGTGCTGTACTGTTCTATGTTCTATATGAGGCGCCCAGAATCATAACCGGGTGAAGTAATTATTTTACTTAATATACTATGCAGCCCTTTAAAATTGTGAATTTCTGAATGTGGCCCTTGCACGGAAAAGTTTGCCCACCCCTGGTCTAGTGAATAAATCAGTGACCTCCAGAGAAGAAAGTAAGCTAACCTTTATTTCTTTTTGAGTATAGGGAGACCCAAATGTACCTGCGGGTCAGCTGACTTTGCACATTGATGTCACTCGTCCTGTCCAGCTGCCTGACATCGAGCACCTTCGAAGCTTTGACAAACTCTCACGAATTGTGTTGGAGATTCACCAACAGGTGCAGTGTGACCAACAGAACCAGGAGCACTGGCACGAGAATCCTCAGAGTGATATGGACAGCTTGCAGCCCACGTGTAATGGTGACCACGGAGCGAAAGCTGACGGGATGAGCACGAAGCCTGAGACAGGAGGAGCAGAGGGAGCAACTGCAGGAGGGTTACCAGCACCTCCAGTGCCTGGGCAACCCTTTGTGCTACCTGTGGGAGTGATGGCTCGAAATGAAGTGTATCCAAGGAAGTGTAGGGCCTGGTAAGGAATTGTCAAGTATGTGGCACACTGGTTAGCACTGCTGCCTCACGGCGCCGAGATCCCAGATTCAATCCTGGCCCTGGGTCACTGTCCGTGTGGAGTTTGCACATTCTCCCTGTGTTTGTGTGGGTTTCGCCCCCACAACCCAAAGATGTGCAGGGTAGGTGGATTGGCCACGCTAAATTGCCCCTTAATTGGAAAAAATGAATTGGCTACTCTAAATGTATTTTTTTTTTAAAGTATGTGGCACTAAATACCAGCAGGTTACTGGTCCTCCCAATAGTCAATATCTTGTTAAAGGTGGACTTTGCACCTGGCTTCACAGAAGAAGAGGGTGGAGTTAATGTAAGATTTGAGGAGAAGGGAGAGTACTGGAGGTGTTCAATCAGATAAAAATAGATACAAAGGAGGTGCTAAATAGGCTGCCATCTCCCAAAATGTAACAAGCCACCCAAGTTGCTGAGTTACCAGGCTAGAAAGAGCAGAAACTCTGACCACAAACTTCCAGTCCTCCGATATGAGAATAATTGCAGATGTTGGATCTCTATTTTCGAGAAAAGCAGCGAATGATATCCGGGTAACTGCAGGTCTGTCAGAACATAGAACATTACAGTGCAGTACAGGCCCTTCGGCCCACGATGTTGCACCGTCCTGTGATACCCTTCTAAAGTCCCTCTACACTATTCCCTTATCGTCCATATGCCTATCCAATGACCATTTGAATGCGTTTAGTGTTGGCGAGTCCACTACTGTTGCAGGCAGGGCATTCCACGCCCTTACTACTCTGAGTAAAGAACCAACCTCTGACATCTGTCCTATATCTATCTCCCCTCAATTTAAAGCTATGTCCCCTCGTGCTGGACATCACCATCCGAGGAAAAAGGATCTCAATGTCCACCCTATCTAATCCTCTGATCATCTTGTATGCCTCAATTAAGTCACCTCTTAACCTTCTTCTCTCTAACGAAAACAGCCTCAAGTCCTTCAGCCTTTCCTCATATGATCTTCCCTCCATACCAGGCAACATTCTTGTAAATCTCCTCTGCGCCCTTTCCAATGCTTCCACATCCTTCCTGTAATGTGCCGACCAGAACTGCGCACACTACTCCAAATGCGGCCGCACCAGAGTTTTGTACAACTGCAACATGACCTCATGGCTCCGAAACTCAATTCCTCTACCAATAAAAGCTAACACACCGTACGCCTTCTTAACAACCCTCTCAACCTGGGTGGCAACTTTCAGGGATCTATGGACATGGACACCGAGATCTCTCTGCTCGTCCACACCACCAAGAATCTTACCATTAGCCCAGTACTCTGCCTTCCTGTTATTCCTTCCAAAATGAATCACCTCACACTTTTCTGCATCAAACTCCGTTTGCCACCTGTCAGCCCAGCTCTGCAGCTTATCTATGTCCCTCTGTAACTTGTAACATCCTTCTGCACTGTCCACAACTCCACCGACTTTAGTGTCATCTGCAAATTTACTCACCCATCCTTCTACGCCCTCCTCCAGGTCATTTATAAAAATGACAAACAGCAACGGCCCCAAAACAAATCCTTGTGGCACACCACTAGTAACTGGACACCAGTCAGAGAATTTCCCATCAACCAGCACTCTTTGTCTTCTATCAGCTAGCCAGTTTCTGATCCAAACTGCTAAATCGCCCTGAATCCCCAGCCTCTGTATTTTCTGCAATAGCCTACCGTGGGGAACCTTATCAAACGCTTTACTGAAATCCATATACACCACATCAACTGCTTTACCCTCATCCACCTGTTTGGTCACCTTCTCGAAGAACTCAATGAAGTTTGTGAGGCACGACCTACCCTTCACAAAACCATGTTGACTATCTCTAATCAAATTATTCCTTTCCAGGTGATTATACATCCTATCTCTTATAAACCTTTCCAAGACTTTTCCCACAACAGAAGTAAGGCTCACTGGTCTATAGTTACCGGGGTTATCTCTACTCCCCTTCTTTGTACAAGGGGACAACATTTGCTATCCTCCAGTCCTCTGGCACTATTCCTGTAGACAAAGATGACTTAAAGATCAAAGCCAAAGGCTCAGCAATCTCCTCCCTAGCTTCCCAGAGAATCCTAGGATAAATCCCATCCGGCCCAGGGGACTTATCTATTTTCACACTTTCCAGAATCGCTAACACCTCCTCCTTATGAACCTCAAGCCCTTTTAGTCCAGTAGCCTGTATCTCAGTATTCTCCTCGACAACTTTGTCTTTTTCCTGTGTGAATACTGACGAAAAATACTCATTTAGCACCTCTCCTATCTCCTCGGACTCTACGCACAACTTCCCACTACTGTCCTTGAACGGCCCTACTCTTACCTTAGTCATTCTTTTATTCCTGACATACCTATAGAAAGCTTTAGGGTTATCCTTGATCCTACCTGCCAAAGACTTCTCATGTCCTCGCTTGGCTCTTCTTAGCTCTCTCTTTAGAGCCTTCCTAGCTAACTTGTAACTCTCAAGCGACCCAACTGAACCATCACGTCTCATCTTCACATAAGCCTCCTTCTTCCTCTTGACAAGTGTTTCAACTGCTTTAGTAACCCATGGTTCCCTCACTCGACCACTTCCTCCCTGCCTAACAGGTACATACTTATCAAGGACACGCAGTAGCTGTTCCTTGAACATGCTCCACATTTCCATTGTGTCCATCCCCTGCAGTTTTCCTCTCCAGGCGATGCATCCTAAGTCTTGCCTCATCGCATCATAATTGCCTTTCCCCCAGCAAGAACGGCAGTGATGGGGAGAACAACTGGAGACAAATTGTTCCCGACAAAATTAATTCTCGCTCGGTGAAGCATGAATTAATAAATGAGGGGTGTGAATTTGTGAACGATACAGTAAGAAGTCTTACAACAGGTGAAGGAGCTGCGCTCTGAAAGCTAGTGACTCCAAGCAAACCTGTTTAATTTTAACCTGGTGTTGTAAGACTTCTTGCTGTGCCCACCCCAGTCCAACGCTGGCATCTCCACATCATTGTTAATGATAAGCTATGCTGGGCTAACCTGATTGAATTCTTGTTGTGCTCGATGCTGCACAAATAGATTTTCAATTGACATTTGAAGTAATGCCAGATAACAGGCTAGCTTGGAAAATACAAGCACATAGTGCTGATAGCGTGGTGGCAACTTGGTTATATCATGTGGGCAATTGGATAAGGGGATAGATGATGGAATGGGAGTGAATGTTTATTTTTGTCACTGGGAACAAGTATGCAGTGAGGTCCCCCCCAGGAGTCATTATTGGGACCATTGCTCTCCGGGTGCTCCGGTTTCCTACCACAAGACCCCAAAGAGGTGCTGTTAGGTGAATTTCACATTCTGAATTCGCCCTCTTGTACCTGAACAGGCGCCGGAATGTGGCGACTAGGGGCTTTTCACAATAACTTCATTACAGTGTTAATGTAAGCCTACTTGCGACACTAATAAAGATTATTATTACTGTTAAAATAACCTGGAAGGGCGGTACAGTGGTTAACCCTGCTGCCTCACGGTGCTGAGGTCCCGGGTTTGATCCCGGCTCTGGGTCACTGTCCGTGTGGAGTTTGCACATTCTCCCCGTGTCTGCGTGGGTTTCACCCCCACAACCCAAAGATGTGCAGGGTAGGGGGATTGGCCACGCTAAATTGCCCCTTAATTGGAAAAAAAATAATTTGTGTACTCTAAATTTAAATAAATAACTAAATGAGCTGGGTGTGGGTATAGCACCTCATGCTCTTGTTGTGGGCCACCTCCAGAAACACCATCTGGTCGGTCTGCCTTGACAGAGCAATGGTCGCCTCCTGCAGCTCCTTACCCTGCTGCTTCACCACCTTGTCTACCCTAGCCAGGGCCCCACAGTGGGTCTTTTTCTACATTAAAGACTCGATAATAAGTGCAAGTTATTCTATTTTTTTAAATCTTTGAGTGAAGTGATTAGGTGGCCTAAAATTTCAACTCTGGCTCTTGCTAATTACTGACAAAGATTGATGGCAGGTTTTCCTCAGTAACGTCCTTGATCCTCTCAACAACTGCTTACTGGAATCAGTTTAGAAAAAGTTCTTTCAGAATGGGTGAGAGGCTTGAGAAATTCTGGAATCGATTGTATTATAACATCTGTCCGTTGTTGCAGAATGGCCTAGTTTCTAATGAATGCAAGTAAATAGCTAACAGACCTTTTGTACACAGTAATTGTTTTAGCTCATTTTCGTGATTCTGAATGTATCTGGTCTTTCATCCTTCTTCCTAGTTTTTACGGCACCGGTCTGATAGCAGGGCATGGATTCACCAGCCCCGAAAGGACACCTGGGCTTTTCGTCCTGTTTGATGAGCGATGTTTTGGCTTCATCTGGCTGGATCTGAAATCCTTCAGCTTGTACAGCAGGATTGAAGACTCACTGAGAAGTGCACAGGCTCCTTTCACAGAAGCTTTTGAATTGATGCTGAAGAGCATGCAATCATGGACATCCTGACTAATGTCAGCTCTCAGGGAATGAAGTGTTGCACCTCTGAGCAATCGCAGCTGTATAAAGCAGTCCCTCCCCATGTCCACTAAAGCATGCACTTTGGAAAGAAAGACTGGCGTTTGAGATTGCCAGAACCACGTAGCGCCTCCTCCTCACCTTAACCCCACCCCTTCTCACCTGGGCTACTATCCGAAGGTAATGTTGCTGCAACGATTTCATCAGAAAGTATCTTTCAGAGTTATCTTGGTGGACCGAGTAGAGAGTGAAACGTCTCTAGGAGTACGGAGAACCTCCCAGTGCTTGCTTGTGCATTAAAAACAAAGGGGGGATGAACGATGATTGAATGAAGCTTTGTGCTACTTTCTGAGTAACCTTTGTTGGTTCAGTAAGGGTTTCTGAGTGGCTTTCTTTTAATTTTGTTGCAAATTGTTGAACACATTTTCTTTTGTGTTGCTGAAGAAAGAGACGATGCTGTCTCAGCTTTTTGTCTTGTCAAGTACAAGATGAAAAGTACAGACAGCGTTTTCATCAGCAACACCAAGTTCTGAATTACCAAACAACTACATTTACTTTTATTGTTTTGGAGAGGGATCGGATGAGGAAGAAATGCTGGTTTTTGTATTTGATGTCACAGAAACCAGATTGTACCTGGGCCAGGTGTTACTCACAGACTTCATCACAACCCACCTCGAAACCTGCCAATGGAAACATAGTGACGCTATATCAGGAATTAAAGTATTATTTAAATTTCAGTTTATACAGTTATAATGCTTAAAAGATTTTAATATTTATGTTGAAATTTATATAGGAGAAATTCAGTTTAATGTTTTTATGTTTGAAAAGAATTATTTAAGTTTTGTTATCTAAAACCTAATTAAAAGAAACTTTTGGAAAATGTGTTCTGTTGCCTGCTTACACTAAGCACAGACTCGGTTACAAACTCAATCCGCATTGCCATCTGCAGATCAGAATCTGGGAATGCTCCGGAGAGTGACCTGCCTCCTGATTCCCCAAAGACCTCATCCACAAGGCACGTGTTAGGAATGTGATGGGGCACCTTAAATCTGTGCCCACTGGCCTTCAATCCTTCCACCAAATGGCACAGTAAGAAGCCTTACAACACCAGGTTAAAGTCCAACAGGTTTGTTTCAAACACGAGCTTTCAGAGCGCAGCTCCTTCCTCAGGTGAATGGAGAGGTATGTTCCAGAAACATTTATATAGACAAAGTCAGAGATGCTGGACAATGCTTGGAATGCGAGCATTTGCAGGTAATCAAATCATTACAGATCCAGGGAGAGGGATAATCACATGTTAAAGAGGTGTGAATTGTCTCAAGCCAGAACAGTTAGAACATAGAACGATACAGCGCAGTACAGGCCCTTCGGCCCTCGATGTTGCACCGACAAAAACTAAAGGCCATCTAACCTACACTATGCCCTTATCATCCATATGCTTATCCAATAAACTTTTAAATGCCCTCAATGTTGGCGAGTTCACTACTGTTGCAGGTAAGGCATTCCACGGCCTCACCACTCTTTGCGTAAAAAACCCACCTCTGCCCTCTGTCCTATATCTATTACCCCTCAATTTAAGGCTATGTCCCCTCGTGCTAGCCACCTCCATCCGCGGGAGAAGGCTCTCACTGTCCACCCTATCTAACCCTCTGATCATTTTGTATGCCTCCATTAAGTCACCTCTTAACCTTCTTCTCTCTAACGAAAACAACCTCAAGTCCATCAGCCTTTCCTCATAAGATTTTCCCTCCATACCAGGCAACATCCTGGTAAATCTCCTCTGCACCCGCTCCAATGCTTCCACGTCCTTCCTATAATGAGGCGACCAGAACTGTACGCAATACTCCAAATGCGGCCGTACTAGAGTTTTGTACAACTGCAACATGACCTCATGGCTCCGGAACTCAATCCCTCTACCAATAAAGGCCAACACACCATAGTATAGTTGGTAGGATTTTGCAAGTCCAGGCCAGATGGTGGGGGGTGGATGTAATGCGACATGAATCCAGGATCCCTGTTGAGGCCGCACTCATGCGTGCGGAACTTAGCTATAAGTTTTTGCTCGGCAATTCTGCGTTGTCGTGTGTCCTGAAGGCCGCCTTGGAGAACGCTTACCCGGAGATCAGAGGCTGAATGCCCTTGACTGCTGAAGTGTTTCCCGACTGGAAGGGAACATTCCTGCCTGGTGATTGTCGCACGATGCCCGTTCATTCGTTGTCGCAGTGTCTGCATGGTCTCGCCAATGTACCACGCTTCGGGACATCCTTTCCTGCAGTGTAAGAGGTAGACTACATTGGTCGAGTCGCACGAGTATGTGCCGCGTACCTGGTGGGTGGTGTTACCACGTGTAATGGTGGTATCCAAGTCGATGATCTGGCACGTCTTGCAGAGATTGCCCTGGCAAGGTTGTGTGGTGTCGTGGTCGCTGTTCTGAAGGCTGGGTAATTTGCTGCAAACAATGGTTTGAGGTTGCGTGGTTGTTTGAAGGCCAGTAGTGGGGGTGTGGGGATGACCTTGGCAAGGTGTTCATCTTCATTGATGATGTGTTGAAGGCTGCGAAGAAGATGTCCTAGTTTCTCCGCCCCAGGAAAGTACTGGACGACAAAGGGTACTCTGTCAGTGGTATCCCGTGTTTGTCTTCTGAGGAGGTTGGTGCGGATTTTTGCTGTGGCGCGTTTGAACTGTCGATCGATGAGTCGAGCGCCATATCCCGTTCGTACGAGAGCATCTTTCAGCATCTGTAGGTGTCTGTTACGCTCCTCCTCGTCTGAGCAGATCCTGTGTATACGGAGGGCTTGTCCATAGGGGATGGCTTCTTTAATGTGTTTCGGGTGAAAGCTGGAGAAGTGGAGCATTGTGAGGTTGTCTGTGGGCTTGCGGTAAAGCGAAGTGCTAAGGTGACCGTCCTTGATGGAGATGAGTGTGTCCAAGAATGCAACAGAATTTGGAGAATAGACTTTAACCTGCAGTTGTAAGGCTTCTTACTGTGCTCACCCAGTCCAACGCCAGCATGTCCACCAATGGGAACAGCTTCTCTCTATCTACACTGTCCATACCCCTCCTAACGTTGAGTAGCTTTATCAAATCTCCTATCAACCACCTCTTCTCCAAGGAAAATTGTCCCAACTTCTCCAGTCAGTCCATGTAGCGGAGTTCTTCACTGGTTTGGATGGCTGCAGCTCCAGCAAACTTGAGAAGCTTGGCACCATCCAGGACAAAGCAGTCTGTTCGGTTCACACCCTCATCTACCAACTTGATGCCTTCCTCCATTGACGCACAGGAGCAATTGTGTGTGCCATCTACAAGTTGCACAGTAGCAATTCACCAGAATTCCTTCGATATCACCCTTTAAACTCCTCCCGACCTATGCCAAGAGCAAAGTCTGGAGTAGACTATACAGCTTGTGGAGTCTGCTTCACTGTTCAACATGATCATGGCTGTTTCTGGGTTTCAACTCCATTTTCTCACTTTTTCATCTGCTCCCCACCTCCTTTTATTCCCTGAGACACCAAAAGTCTGTCTATCCCAGTCTCAAACATATTGATGGAGCATCCACAATCCTGGAGCATCCACAATCCTGGAGCACAGAATTCCAAAGATCACAAACATTTCAGTGAAGTAATTACTCCTCCTCAGTCCGAAATGATTGGCCCCCTTCTCCTGACACTGCCCTCCATGTTTTAGACCAACCAGCGGAAACAATCTCTCGGCATCCACCCTATCAAACCTCTTCAGAATTTTGTATGTCTCAATGCAATCTAAACTCCAGAGAATATAGGCCTATTGTACTTGGCCTATCTGTTTTCGAAAATGTTTTTATTAGAGTTTTCCTTCTGTACACAACAGAAATAAACATTCGTACAAACCAATTACACTTTCCAAAAGTCCCACATAAGAGTTGGCCTCCAAAATTCCCCATACTTTCCCAACCCCTCCCCTTTTTATTATATAGTATGTTTTCTTTATTGGTTTTCCATTATCGTACATAGAGTGGTATAGCGACACATATATTACTCTGTATTTAAAGACTTTCAGGCTGGGTGCCCCCTACCATCACGTAGTGTGGTCGGCATATGTGCCTCCCTATTCTCTCTTTCTCCGCCTCTTCCCCCCCCCACCATCCCCCCTCCTTTTTTAGTTGATGTGTGTGTCTCTCTGTGCCCCCCCCCCCCCCCCCCCCCCCCCCCCTCTGCTCTGTTGACTACTGTACAAACAGGTTGATGAATGTCCACGCCTTGTGGACATTCTCTTCCAATCCCCAGGTGATGCCTCTGTGGCACCATTCACATTTTCCTCCACCTCCTGGAATAACCTCATTCGGGTTCTGGTTAGCTGTGCTCTGTGCACCACTTTGAGCTGCATTAGGCTTAGCCTCGCGCATGTAGAAGTGGAGTTGGCCCTGCTCAGTGCTTCGCTTGAGAGCCCCCCACCTTCCTCCCATTTTCTCTTGTCCAGTGGGGATTGTGCATTTCCCAAGAGTCACCCATACAAGACCCTGAATCTTTCCCCCTCCATTGCTTCTAACCGTTCTTCCAATCGTGATTGTCCCAGTGCCCGTTGGTGTGTCTTTGTTTAATAATATTTATTAGTGTCACAAGTCGGCTGACATTAACCCTGCAATGAAGTTACTGTGAAAAGCCCCTAGTTGCCACGCCGGCACCTGTCCGGGTACAGCGACGGAGAATTCAGAATGTCCAATTCACTTAACGGCGCGTCTTTCGGGACTTCTGGGAGGAAACCGGAGCATCCGTAGGAAACCCACACAGACACGGAGAAAGTGCAGACAGTGATCCAAGCGGTAATTGAACCGGGGACTCTGACGCTATGAAGAAACCGTGCGAACCAATGTGCTACAGTGCCGCCCAATGTTTCCCTATGGAGGAAGTTTTTGACTTGCATGAGTTGTAACCTGTTCACCCTACCCCAGTCAGTTAAAGCCTCTCCGTCAGTTACTGTAGAGTTGTCAGTCTGTTATCTATGTTGTAGTCACTAACTGTCAGTCTCTCTTTCCCCCCCCCCCACCACCACACACGCATCCTCTCTCCACCTTTTGGAGGTGGTGTCTGTTTTGGCTGGCGCAAACCTGAGATTGTTGCACATGGGGGCCATAGTGGACATTTTGGTCCATGTCCATTTGTGGACGATTTGGATTACCAGGTGGTGGAGTTTGTGTTGGATTTCTTTCAGTGCAGTCCCTCCAGCTCTGCCCCTTCCCCTTGCAGGTTCACTGGGAAAATCTCAGTTGCTCATGTTGAGTTTGTAGCTGAGAAGGCTCTGAACTCTTTCAAGACCGCTATGTTGCTCTGGGGGTCTGTGATGTAGAGGAGCAGTTCATCCGCATACAGTGAGACACTCTTCCCTCCCCATCCCCTTCCAGTTTTTAGCCAGTCGAGTGCAGATCACTAGTGGCTCGATTGCCAGGGCGAATGGCAGTGGCATCCCTGCCTTGTGCCTCTGTGCAGTTGGAATTACTTAGAGCTGGTGGTGTTGGTCTGCACCCTTGCCATGGGAGTGCTGTACAGAAGTTTCACCCATGTTGTGAACCGTGCTCCAAGCCCAAGTCTCTCCAGTATCTCTGAGGTAACTCCACTCAACTCTGTCAAAGGCCTTTTCTGCGTCCAGGGAGATGATCATCTATGGTGTCCTCTCCCCGGATGGAGTCATCACGTTTAGCAGGCACCCGATGTTCAACGTTAGCTGCTTGCCCTTAACAAAGCCCGTCTGGTCTTTTACCACCACCTCTGGTACGTAGTTCTCCAGTCACATGGCTAGGATTTTGACCAGTATTTTTGTGTCGATGTTGAGCAATGTGACGGGTCTGTAAGACTCTCATTCTGTCGGGTCTTTGCCTTTCTTGTGTATCAGCAAGATTGAGGCATTGCTAGCGTGGACGGCAGGGTGCCCTGTGCTAGCGCAGGTGTGGGGCCAGTGCTGTCACTAATTTTTTGTATCCATTCCGCCGCCTTCCCTGCCTGCACAGAGTTGATGCTCTCCATGACTTCCTGCAGTTCTAGGGTGCTCCCAGCACCTGCTTCCTTTCCTCTCCCAGCACCTGCTTCCTTTCCTCTCCCAGCACCTGCTTCCTTCCTCTCCCAGCACCTGCTTCCTTTCCTCTCCAGCACCTGCTTCCTTTCCTCTCCCAGCACCTGCTTCCTTTCCTCTCCCAGCACCTGCTTCCTTTCCTCTCCCAGCACCTGCTTCCTTTCCTCTCCCAGCACCTGCTTCCTTTCCTCTCCCAGCACCTGCTTCCTTTCCTCTCCCAGCACCTGCTTCCTTTCCTCTCCCAGCACCTGCTTCCTTTCCTCTCCCAGCACCTGCTTCCTTTCCTCTCCCAAGACTGGCATGTTCAGTCCATTGAGGAACTGCTTCACCCTCAGTCCCCCTTGAGGGGGCTCAGAGGTGAACAGCCCCTGTAAAAGGCCTCAAATGTGTTGTTTTCCGGCTCGGTTACTTGTCTGCCATTGTCCCTAATCTGTGCTATTTCCCTCAGCTGGTGAGCCAGCAGACGGCTGGCTTTATCGAAAAATGAAATGAAAATGAAAATCGCTTATTGTCACGAGTAGGCTTCAATGAAGTTACTGTGAAAAGCCCCTAGTTGCCACATTCCGGCGCCTATCCGGGGAGGCTGGTACGGGAATCGAACGGTGCTGCTGGCCTGCTTGGTCTGCTTTCAAAGCCAGCGATTTAGCCTGGTGAGCTAAACCAGCCCCTATCTCCCATGTCCGTAGAAGGTCCACTGTGTCTGGCGGAGTTGGTGTGCTGCTTTCCTTATGGAGGGTCCATTTGTAGCTTTTTCCTCTCCGCCAGAAGCTATTAAGGTCGGGGTCACAGAGCGTCGTCGGTCTATCTCTAGTATGGAGTCGACTAGCCGTTGCCTAGCTGCCCTCTCTTCCCTGTCTCTATGTGCTTTATAGGCAATAATCTCACCCCTGATCACGGCCTTCATCGCCTCCAGGGAGTGGAGGGTGAGACCTTCCCATTCTGATTGTTGGTAATAGATCTGTTTGTGACTACTTCCTGTAGTAACGAATTCCACAGGCCGACCACTCTGGGTGAATGATGTGGAGATGCCGGTGTTCGACTGGGGTGAGCACAGTAAGAAGGAAGGAGCAGTGCTCCAAAAGCTAGTGTTTGAAACAAACCTGTTGGACTTTAACCTGGTGTTGGAAGACTGGTGTGGAGTGGACTCGATGGGCCGAATGGCCTTACTTCCACTCCTATGTCTTATGGTCTTATGGACTTCTTACTCTGGGTGAAGACATTTCTCCTCATCTCTACCCTAAACGGTCTACCCTGTACCCTTAGATTTTGACCCCTGGTTCTCGAACCCGCACCATCGGGACATCCTTCCTGCATCTACCCTGTCCAGTCCGATTAGAACTTTCTAGGTTTCTATGAGATTCCCCCTCCTTCTCAACCCCCGCGAATACCATCCTAACTGATTCAATCTCTCCTCGTACGTCATGATCTCATTGAATGGCAGATTTGATGGGCCAAATGGCCTACTTCTGCTCCTATGTCTTTTGACGTGTGATATTTTCTTGCAGAAAGCCTTGTCGGCAAGGAGGTCCAACCTCCGTGGGGGGGGGACGTCTCGTCTCCAACCTCACGTCCATGTAGTGTGGATTGTGGTCGGAGATCACAATCGCTGAGTATTCTGCTCTTATTATCCCTGGAAGCACCGATTTCCCCATTACAAATAAGTCAGTATGTGTATATAGTTTATCTACTTAGGAGAAGAAGAACTCCTCCCCTGGATGCGTGAACTGCCCCCATGTGCTCCATAAATGTGCTGAGTTCATTCGCCATGCTGGAGGTCTTCTCCTTTTTGGGGTTCGCCATGTCTGTCCGTGGGTCCTGCACACAGTTGAAATCCCCTCTGATGACGGGTTAGAACATAGAACAGCACAGAACAGGCCCTTCGGCCCTCAATGTTGTGCCGAGCAATGATCACCCTACTCAAGCCCACATATCCACCCTATACCAGTAACCCAACAACCCCCATTAACCTTATTTTTTAGGATAGTAAGGGCAATTTATCATGGCCAATCCACCTAACCCGCACATCTTTAGACTGTGGGAGGAAACCGGAGCACCCGGAGGAAACCCACGCAGACACGGGGAGGACGTGCAGACTCCGCACAGACAGTGACCCAGCCGGGAATCGAACCTGGGACCCTGGAGCTGTGAAGCATTTATGCTAACCACCATGCTATCGTGCTGCCCCTCAGTGTTAGTGTGTGTCTATGTCAGGGATTTCCGCCATGGTCTTCTTTATAAACTCTGTTGTCCCAGTTGGGTGTGTACATGTTAACCAGGCCCACTGGTGCCCATCCTGGACCCCGCTGACCATGATGTATCGTCCCCCTGGGGTTTGTAACCATCCTCATCGCTGGAAACACCGTCCTCTTACTGAACAGCATGACTACCCCCTGGCTCTCGTCCTGCAGCAAGAGTGGTACGTCTGTCCCACCCAGCCCTTCCTTACCCGCAGTTGGTCCTTCTCCCTCGGGTGGGTCTCTTGGGGGAAGACTATTTTGGCTTTGATATTTTTCAGGTGGGCGAAGACTCTGGATCTTTTCACTGGGCTGTTGAAACCCCTGACGTTCGAGGTGATCATTCTGATGGAGCGTTTGTGTCATTACCCCATTCTTTCCCCCCCCCCCCCCCCCGCAGGGTCACCCACACTTACCGTGTGGACCCCCCGCCCCCCCAGCACTCCGGGGTTTCCCTTTGGTTGGAGAGCCTCCAATGTGGCTGCTTGTGGCGCCATCATATCCCTGTGGCCATGTGTGGCCTGTTGTAACCCTTACCCCCCCCCCTCCCGCTGCTGTGCCCCCTCCCGCTGCTGTGCCCCCCCTGCTGCTGTGCCCCCCCTGCTGCTGTGCCCCCCCTGCTGCTGTGCCCCCCCTGCTGCTGTGCCCCCCGCCCCCCCTGCTGTGCCCCCCCTGCTGCTGTGCCCCCCACCCCCCCTGCTGTGCCCCCCTGCTGCTGTGTGCCCCCCGCCCCCCCTGCTGTGCCCCCCCGCTGCTGTGCCCCCCGCTGCTGTGCCCCCCCTGCTGCTGTGCCCCCCCTGCTGCTGTGCCCCCCCTGCTGCTGTGCCCCCCCTGCTGCTGTGCCCCCCCTGCTGCTGTGCCCCCCCTGCTGCTGTGCCCCCCCCGCTGCTGTGCCCCCCCTGCTGCTGTGCCCCCCCTGCTGCTGTGCCCCCCCTGCTGCTGTGGACCCCCTGCTGCTGTGCCCCCCCTGCTGCTGTGCCCCCCCTGCTGCTGTGCCCCCCCTGCTGCTGTGCCCCCCCTGCTGCTGTGCCCCCCCTGCTGCTGTGCCCCCCCTGCTGCTGTGCCCCCCCTGCTGCTGTGCCCCCCCTGCTGCTGTGCCCCCCCTGCTGCTGTGCCCCCCCCGCTGCTGTGCCCCCCCCTGCTGCTGTGCCCCCCCTGCTGCTGTGCCCCCCCTGCTGCTGTGCCCCCCCTGCTGCTGTGCCCCCCCGCTGCTGTGCCCCCCCCGCTGCTGTGCCCCCCCGCTGCTGTGCCCCCCCGCTGCTGTGCCCCCCCGCTGCTGTGCCCCCCCGCTGCTGTGCCCCCCCTGCTGCTGTGCCCCCCTGCTGCTGTGCCCCCCCTGCTGCTGTGCCCCCCTTGCTGCTGTGCCCCCCCCTGCTGCTGTGTCCCCCCTGCTGCTGTGCCCCCCCTCCCGCTGCTGTGCCCCCCCTGCTGCTGTGCCCCCCTGCTGCTGTGCCCCCCCCTGCTGCTGTGCCCCCCCGCTGCTGCTGTGCCCCCCCTGCTGCTGTGCCCCCCCTGCTGCTGTGCCCCCCCTGCTGCTGTGCCCCCCCTGCTGCTGTGCCCCCCCTGCTGCTGTGCCCCCCCCTGCTGCTGTGCCCCCCCTGCTGCTGTGCCCCCCCTGCTGCTGTGCCCCCCCCTGCTGCTGTGCCCCCCCTGCTGCTGTGCCCCCCCTGCTGCTGTGCCCCCCCTGCTGCTGTGCCCCACCTGCTGCTGTGCCCCACCCCCCGCCGGGGTCAGTCTGAGCCTGGCTCACCCCCCAGGGGCGGGGCCAGGCTGGGAGGGGGTGTGGTTGGACTGGGGCGGGGCCAGGCTGGGAGGGGGTGTGGTTGGAAGGGGGCGGGGCCAGGCTGGGAGGGGGTGTGGTTGGAAGGGGGCGGGGCCAGGCTGGGAGGGGGTGTGGCTGGGATGGGGCGGGGCCAGGCTGGGAGGGGGTGTGGTTGGAATGGGGCGGGGCCAGGCTGGGAGGGGGTGTGGCTGGAATGGGGCGGGGCCAGGCTGGGAGGGGGTGTGGCTGGAATGGGGCGGGGCCAGGGTGATGGGGGTGGAGTGATGTTGGGGGCGGGGAGACGGTTTGGGTCAGGTGACTCCTTTACCAAGATGGCGGGACATATCTCGCGTCAGTTGGAGAGGCGCATGCGTGGTGGCGGGAGGATGGCGTCTGCACTGAGGAGCGTGACGGAGGCTCTGAGGGAGCTGACTGAGCCCCGGGCCCGGGGTGAGGGGAGAGGAAGATGACGGAGAGTCCGGGGAGAGGGGAATGAGGGTGGTCCCGGGGGGAGGGGAGGGTGGTCCCGGGGGGAGGGGAGGGTGGTCCCGGGGGGAGGGGGGGAAATGAGGGTGGTCCCGGGGGGGGGGGGGGAAATGAGGGTGGTCCCGGGGGGGGGGGGGAATGAGGGTGGCCCCGGGGGGGGGGGGGAGGGGAATGAGGGTGGCCCCGGGGGG